>NW_015507261.1:53677-56804 GCF_001515645.1 Sinocyclocheilus grahami
TGTATGGTAAGGGTTACGTGTTATTGACCTCGTTCCCTTTCTCTGAGTTGGTTTAGACCCCGGTACCTTGGGCTCCCCTCAACTAGTGTGTCTCTGTCGACACACTCTGGAAGCATCGCTCTCCACACCATTGAGGGTTATTGTGAGTATGGTGCTTGCAGTATGCTTACCCTTCTGATTTTACAATCATGCTGCAGGTCGAGCCCCCTCTCGTTGAGAGCTGAGTTGTGCTCCCTCAGCCAAGGTAAACTACTGCTAGCTGTTCCAGCTTTGGAACATGCTGCAGGTCGAGCCCCCTTCTCGAATTGAGAACTGGGTGTGTTGCTCCCTCAGCTAAATGGTGGCGTGGGTATATCGTTCCCCATAGCGACCCCTAGAGGACGCAGTTTGAAGTTCCCATGAAAGGGAACGTCTCAGGTTACTTATGTAACCATGGTTCCCTAAGTAGGGAACGAGAGACTGTGTCCTCTAGGTTTCTTGCCATGCTGCGGACGCAAGCTTCAGACGAAGAAGTGAATGATGTGTGCTCCCGGTGCCTATTTATTCTATAGTCGCACCGGTGGTGACGTCATGGCTGTCGCCGGCCAACGAGTTGGTGTTTTTTTTCAATGTATGCTTCAGACACGGGTCACGATGAGGCGTTCCCCCATAGCGACCCCTAGAGGACGCAGTGTCTCGTTCCCTACTCAGGGAACCATGGTTACATAAGTAACCTGAGATGGTTTTCAAACACTGAAAATAGGTAATATTCAACAATCTGGAAATGGAGCCTCATTGAGACCCCTATATCTCTGGGACAGAACAATGTAGGGTCTTGACAATAAAGATTCCAAAAGAAAAGTTTATTAAGAACTAGAATCTAAAATCATATTGCGATATCTTTAATATTTCTTGAGTTAAAGGCACGCAAACTAAAATAATATTTATGGCACTCAGACAGGTATGTTCAATGCAGTTGCTTTGACATAATTAGTTTCAACATTATTTGTTCTTCAGACATTCCTCTTTAAAATAAAATAATTATCATATTTTTGCAAATTGACCCACATTTGGTTTTTGACAACAGAAAATGTGTACATTTGAACAATTTACTCCTGGAGCCATATTGTAATCTCTGGAACCGAACCACGTAGAGCCTTAAAAATGAAGACGCCAAAAGGAAATTTTGTTTAGACCCAATATCTAAAAGGGCATTAAGATGTCTTTAATGCTTCTTGAATTACAGGCATGCAAACTTTGGAGAAAAAAACTTGAAAAGTGCTCTTTCCCCATTTTTGAATGGTCACTATTTGCACATATTTCCAAAGTCAACAGATTTTACTAACAGACCTACCAATCTCTGTGGAAACGTAATATTATGATGCAGCCATCTTTCTGAAGTCATTTTTACTCCCCCTTTAATTTGGCTCTGAATTTCAGGTGAAAATGGCCATTCTGACAAACCTCTACATAAAAAGTGGATTTCTCAGTAAATATTGATCCATGACATTTAATATTTTGGCTTGCATCACTATACATGTTTACCTTTCTTAAGAAAAAATGTTAGCAAAATCAAACATTTGAGCTGGGGACCTCTGGTTAAGTTGACACAGAATTACCCTATTAGTATTTTTTGTCTCAACCTTGAGATTTCTCTTGCAGTTTTCTCCTGCCATCAGTGACTAAGTCATCAGCAAAATAGCAAATAATCAAATTTTTGTTTATAGACTTAAGTTTTCTAAATTAAGTGAGTAAATAAATAAAAACAATCTCTTACGCCATTTTGAGAGGTGCATCCATGCTGTTTCGGCGGTGGGGCTGAATAAATGATGCCATTGGTCCTGTGATTAACAAAACACAAGTGAATACATTATTTGTTTGCATCAGATTGTAGCGTCTGGACCAATCAAACACACAATATATATTTTGTTAGCTATATTTAACAAATACTCTGTAACACCCCTCAGTTAACAAGCCATATGAGGACCTATGGACCCTTCCCCCGAAATGCGTCTTAACACCTCAGAAAGACACCAGGTTCTATGGTAACCACGGCTGATAACACTGGTTTTATTGCTCAAAGGAATGCAAGAGAGAGACTCTCACTGCATTTTCATTAGGAAGAGACACAATGCACAGTAGAAATTGACTTTTCTACTAATTAATTCATAGGAAAACCTTTCTTTGAATGAACACACATATCCTTCAGATCATTGTGTATGTTGTCTTTGAGATTTTATACTGTTTTATGCAGGGTTATGATGGAACCACTCATTCCTGCCATCATACCTATATTTTTACAAAGGTGTGTTTGAACTAAGAATCTGATGTTTCCTTCAGGCGGTAGATCTGCTGAATACGCAACTGGTTCCATAACTTCATATTCTTATTTTCTCTCCTCTTTACTGAGTTAAGCTTTAACCCTTTCCTATACCAACTGTATGTATGTGTGTGTGTGTGTGTATGTGTATGTTAGACTAGTTTCAGTGTTTATGTAGTATGTTAGACTAGTTTAAGTGTTTATGTAGTTAATAAAGTCTTACTTGTATCACACTTGACGTTGTTCATTGTTGCTCATAACTGGAGTCCCTAATCATGCAGATTTATGCAACAAGCTCTGTGTAGAGTTGTACAGTAAGACAGTTATTTCCCTTAACCAGGAAATTAACGTTCTTAGAATTGACAGACAGTTGACCCTGAGAGGTCAAGTAAAGTATTTAATGCAACAAGTCTTGAAAAACTGAAAGCACCACGTTTTAAAACTGTGGGCAACTTCTTTGAAATAGGCAGACACTAAACTGTTTGAATTACACTGGCATGCATGGGTTACCATGACAATGACTTGTCACAGGAAGCGCTAACTTCACATAGCACACGCGACGCCATGTTGTAAACAAACCACCTGAAGCAGCTAAGCTAATACGACTTAGCATAGTTTAATCTTAGGCTAAGCTACCAAATAGCTTTAACAATTAGGGGTTAGCACTCTTTAATTGAAGCTTTTAAATACAGCATGTGTGTATCCAGTGTGAAGTAATTTGAACTTAACCTAATCCCTGGTTTCTGAGTTTTCAATTTATTTCCCTTCTTTTTCTTCTTTTTTTATGTTTCCCAATCTTCAATTCGTCTCAGCGAATTTAACTATCTT
>NW_015507261.1:56836-58064 GCF_001515645.1 Sinocyclocheilus grahami
ATTAAGTTATTGGGTGTTTTTAGTAACACTGTGAATAACGTGCTACGGAGGGCGGGGCACACACATGGCTGGCTTCAGCACGGGAGCTGAACACGCAGCAGCTGTGACCAGACATGGTGTGAGCCCAACACAAATCTTACAGTTAATCACTAGTGCTACTGATTGTTCCTAATACCAGATTGATTACCCTATTTTAATAATAGCAGTCAGCTAATTTTGAATCCATTTACATGTTATGCCCCCTTTTTGTTCCACTTTGATTTGATGTTCTTTCTGAACCTCAAAAGGAACCAGAGACACTTCTATTTTTGATTTGTTTATTTTCAACATGTGCCCTAATTTTATGACCCTGTTACACAAGTCATCGAGACAAATACTAGGGCATAATTACGGTCCTGAGCACAGAGCAATAAGCACAATCTGAATAGGAATGCTCTCCATATTCCTTTTCCCTCCTCTACTTCACTTCCTCAGAGGTTAAGCCTGTTGTGAAACATCAGTAAGTTCTGAGTGATAATTTGACAATAAGAGCAGTTGTAAAACCTAGCTCCACACTCTGTTTGATCTTGGAGTAGTCTCTAGCCCTTACTCTCAACACAAGTTTGCCAAAATGTTGCAGATGCTCAGTCTAACTGAAAAGATGACAGACTAAGAGGACTGGCCAGGAGTTGTGAGAAACACCCTTCTACCCACGGCTGACGACCACCTACTGCACCAGAACCGAAAGCAACTGGACACTGAGGGAAGAGTACTACTGACTCATGACTCAAGCGAGAGTTATGGCTACAAAGAGCTCACCAAGATCATCATCTTCCTGGCCCACAACCTCATGGGTCTAAAACAGGAGGTAAATGATCTCAAGCAACAAATCACGGCGGTATCCCACAAGGACCCCAGCAGAATGGAGTCACAGGAGGAAATCAACAGACTTCAAAAGGCTCTGAAAGCTGCTGAACAGCGAAAGCACCTGGAAAAGGTAGCCAGAAAGGACCTGGAAAGGAAACTTTCCCCACACAAAATTACTATTAAAGCAGCAAATTCTGAGCTCTTAGACAAAGTTGCCAGAACTGAGACTCTGATCCAGCAGCTGAACAACACTCAAGACAAACTTGACATGGTCCAAAGAGAACTCAGGTGCACCAAGCTGAAGGGGGGAGCCAGCACTTTCTGCTTAACAACTCATCAGACAGAACCATAATACCTCCAGCAACCACAGAGAGGAGGGGGT
>NW_015507261.1:58129-59316 GCF_001515645.1 Sinocyclocheilus grahami
TGGTATGCCTTTTCTGACGGATAAATCTCAGATTAGCAGTCCATATAAATGGTACCAGAATAAATCGGTCTGATCTTGGGCAAAGAAATCCCCTCGCTCATGTGAAAAATTTACATAAAATTAATGGTGTTATTCTGGCGTAGCTAACTATGAATTCACCATTGCCTGTGAAGTGAATGTGCTGTTTTGAGTAGTGAATGAAGTTGCATGGTACATGTAATAACTGACTGTTATGCCCCGCATGAGTTTCCCATGCATGCTCACAGCAGTGCAAATTCTGCTCCACTTGCACCAGGTTTGAGCTTGCATTGGTCTCCTAGCAACACGTGACCCCGGAAGTGTGAGGACTTTTTTCTACCTCTCTTTAATTTTATTGCATTTTTTTACATTTGTTTAGCATGAATGTACCAATTCAGCTAAATTGATTTTTATTAAATCTGAGATTTTAATTAAATCAATTAGTTTATTTACTTTCCCTTTTAGTTTCCTACAGCTATTAGGACCCTTTTTTGTTTTTGTTTTTTACAAAAGTAAAAAACTTTAGTAGTTCTAGCAACTGTTGTATCCCTGCTAGCTGAGTGCAGCATCACCCACAAGTGGCACCTGCTTAGCCATATCTCTTAGCAAAAAAAAACTAAATAGGTAAAATCGTCCTTCTTTCTTTTCTTTTTTTGATTTCATCTTATTTTATTTCAGTTTTGTCATAGTGACCAAACCCGTGAACCATCAGTGCTTTGAGTAATAGTTTGACCACATGTATAGCCCGGTCATCAGCTGACCCCTGTTTACAGCCCCCTCAACAAAGTTACTCAAACTCTCTCTTTGTTTCACGAACACAAAAACATAGCACCCTACCTCACTAGCTGCCTCTCACCAGCTATTCATACCTTACATGGCCTACACAGCCATTCCCCATAGAGATAGCTTAACACCTCTGTACGTACTTGCATTTGTCTTGTCCCTTTCTCTCTCTGGTGTTCCCATAAGTGTGCCAGTATGTCGCAGACATTCCACAGACATCCAGCCCTGCCAGCTCACCAGGACCACCTGGAAACCCAGCAAAGTACTGTAATGGACATCCTTTAGCTCAAAGCAGCCAACGACCTGCAATGACAGAGAAAGGAACCGCGAGACTGCGACACAAGTGGACACCTGACACCCAGCCTGAACCACCAGGACCTGACCAG
>NW_015507261.1:59568-87713 GCF_001515645.1 Sinocyclocheilus grahami
AGGCTGTAGATCTGCTGAATATGCAAATGGTTCCATAACTTCATTCCTTATTTCCTCTTTACTGCTTAGGCTTTAACCCTTTCCTATACCAACTGTATGCATTTGTGTGTGTGTGTGTGTGTGTGTGTATGTGTATGTTAGACTAGTTCCAGTGTTTATGTAGTATGTTAGACTAGTTTAAGTGTTTATGTAGTTAATAAAGTCTTACTTGTATCACACTTGACGTTGTTCATTGTTGCTCATAACTGGAGTCCCTAATCATGCAGATTTATGCTACAAGCTCTGTGTAGAGTTGTACAGTAGGAAAGTTATTTCTCTTAACCAGGAAATTAACGTTCTTAGAATTGACAGACAGTTGACCCTGAGAGGTCAAGTAAATATCTACAGCGGATCTAAATATTTATAATTAATTATAACTAGTTATGATTAATTATTCATATTTCCTTATGAGCTGATTCGCTACAGATTATTAGAATAGCAAAACTTTGTCTGTGGAAGTGTATATTAGGGAATGCTAATAAACATAATGATTGACTTTCTTAAATGGGACCCAGTATGCCCCTTTTACAAAATGCAATATAAGTCTCAGGTGTCCCTAGAAAGTGTTTGTTAATTTTTAGCTCAAAATACCCCACAGATAATGTATTATTCCATGCTGAAAATTAACTTTTTTTCATGCCGTTTTCGTGCATGTCTTTAAATGCAAATAAGCTGCTGCTCCATGAAATTAGTTACCAGTCATGGGCGGGGCCTATTTGAAGTGACATCACAATGGAGTACAGTCCTCAATGGCTAATTTTGAGACACCATTTCTGATTTATGGGGAAAATAACAAATGGATTAGATTAATTTTTACCACAACAGGGTGGTTTTGTACACATACTGCGAAAACGTAATTATGTTCAAAAACAATACAACGGTGAATTTTGCATGTCCCCTTTAAAATGAAAGGAAACTGATTTCCTTTAACTGAATTAATCTGAATTTAACTGAATTCAATTCAATTCACAAATAAATAAAATGAGATTTGCAAATAAAAAAACATATTCATAAATATATATTTATGTCACAACCACAACTTTGCCTGCCATTTATTTGTGAATCGCGTCCTGTGCATTTGTAGATAGCTGCACACATTTGTGAATCGCGTTCTGTGCATTTGCGAATTGTGAAACATTTCTTGCCTCAAGACGTGCTGACAATCCACAAATACGTGGACTCCACCCACCATCTACTCAAGCCAATCAGATAACAGCCACATTTCGCTGACCAATCGTAGCACAATCTCGCTATAGCCAATCACATTTTGCTTTTTCAATCAGGGCGGTCTCGTCCTGAACTAACTTCATTCATCTGCATTGGCTCAAATAGGTAATATAAGGGCCATAAAATGGGTACAGTAAAATATGTTTAAAATTGGATTTCGTTAGACCATTAGACTGTGTATCAGGTCAAGCCACAGTATTATTTTATTTTACGTGCCTTTGAAAATGCCAGAGAAACAGAGCTTTAAATTACGGCTATGGGAACAACGCTATACTGGATTCAAACGCATAATGGAAGTGTCATGTTATTCAATATGGAAATAAAAGCGTCAATAAGTAACTGACTAATAAATAACTGAACTCAACCTCATAATAAAAATGTGTTTGTGTAATGGGTTAAATTGCCATCACACAACAGCCAACAGCATTTCCCAATTTTTCAGTCAAGCCGATGTATATGAGCTGATATGTGGATCTAACGATGTATGAAGTTTTTGAGATTCTGTGCTGGTCAGTTCAGAGCAGTTATATAAATTAATCTACCAATAAGCTTAAATATATATATATATATATATGACATATATATATATATATATGTCAAGCGTGTGTGGCGGCAACCAGGTGAGGAGTACAAAGACAAGTGTGTCTTGCCTACAGTCAAGCATGGTGGTGGGAGTGTCATGGTCTGGGGCTGCACGAGTGCAGTCACTGGGGAGCTACAGTTCATTGAGGGAACCATGAATGCCAACATGTACTGTGACATACTGAAGCAGAGCATAATCCCCTCTAGGTATGTATATATATATATATATATATATACTTTTTTTTTTACCTTTTATAGGTATTTTTACATTTATAAAGCCATTTTTTCTTAAAGTGTGCATCATCTTTTTGAGTCAAATTCTTGCATATAATTTGTCAATTAGAATAATGAGACATCTGGGGTGTTACCAAGCAAATGGTGTAAATATCAACGAAATTAATCTTTGCAATGCAGAGGAAACACAGAAGCTGCTGTCACGAATCCAGTCTGTGGCCTTCCATCCAACTGCCACCAGAGGTCGCCTTCTGATTATATTGACTCTCACAGTACACAGACTTGCACATGTCACCATGGACTACATTTCCCATACTCCATTTCACTGATTACGTTTAAACCTGCAGCCAATTACAGCCACTATAAGAATCAGTCTCAAACCACCATTCACTGCCGAGTATTGTTTAGCACATATCACTGTTCGTTGATAGCTACTTTACAGAGCCTGTTTCTTGATTTCCTGTTTCCTAGTCTAGCCTAGTCCTGTCATAGTTTTGCCTTGCCTGTTTTCCGGTCCTTTGATTCTCGCCTGTGTATATTGCATTACCCGTTTGCCTGACCCTGTCTTGGATACTGTTTGCCCCAGCCTGGACTATTGCTCGTGTTTACAGATTACCCCTTTTGTCAATCCCTCTGGATTACGTTCACCGATCGATGACCCACGCCTGCCCTAGGAATACTCTTTGTCTTGCCTCATTCATGTCTGTTTGCTGTTTATTGACCCATGCCTCTATGTGACCACACCTTTGAATAAAGCTCTTTATATGGACCCGCACGCTTCCTCTGTTCCCTCCGTAACAGAATACTCGGCCACACAAGGATCCAGCAGCTGTTCAAGTGGACACTGGCCAGGTATGGACACTGCAAGAATATTATTAGCCCTTAAACAAGGCCCGCGATCGTTGAAGAACTATATTCAATCATTTTTAGCCATCGCTCACTATTCAGATTTACCAGACATTATTTTGATAGAGTTTATCTGTGATGCCATTAATCAACCTCTTCAGTCTAAATTTAGACGCGAGGGTCCGCGTTCGTCACTCAGCCAATTTTTGGATTATGCTTTGTTGACTGTTGGCTCTCTATTCACTGCGGGTGTTGTGGAGGAAAAACGCGACACCGCGTCTATGCCTGTAATGGTGGCTACGGAGTTTAGTCTACCACAAGCTCCGGGACATTCAAGTGTACTGATCACTACTCTGGTGATTCAACCCGCTTGTGAAATGGCAGCCACACCGCTCAAGTCAAGTCACAGCTGAACTTCCTGAGTCAAGTCAAGTCACAGCTGATCTTTATGAGTCAAGTCAAGTCTCAGCTGATCTACCAGAGCCTCGTCACATCTCGGCTGATCTTACAGAGTCACGTCACATCTCAGCTGTTCGTCCAGAGTCACGTCACATCACAACTGATCATCCAGAGTCACGTCACATCGCAGCTGATCATCCAGAGTCACGTCACATCGCAGCTGATCATCCAGAGTCTTGTCACGCCCTGTCTGTTGCACCCAGATTATCAAGGTCAGTCCTTCGGAATCGCAGTCTGGTATCCAATGTGATGGATGCACCGCTGGTGTCTGCACGCGCAGCTGGTATCTCCAAACCCACTCACTCTGGCCTTCCTGTTCCTGAACTGATTCCCCTGGCTGAAGCGCTTCCCATTATGGGGATCGCTTTTTGGTGTGTTTGGGCTGCATACACCACCACAGAACCTCCTGAGGTGGCGGCGCCCACTATGGTGTCTCCAGAGGTGGCGGCTGAGGCTGCAGAACCTCCAGAGGTGGCGGCTGAGGCTGCAGAACCTCCAGAGGCGGCAGCGCTCGCTTCGGCTCCTGGTATGGTGGTGGCGCCCAGCAATACACTTTCAGCCTGTCATATCATGGTCGAAGGAACCGTTGATGAACTCTGTGCCTGTCTTGTTAAGGAGAATATTCATGAACTTTCCCTGTTTCCTGACGGTACAGCTGTAGAACCTCCAGAGGTGGCGGCATCCGCTGCAGAACCTCCAGATGTGTCAGTGGTATCCACTTTTTAAACTCTCGCCCTGTTCTGTTCCGGCCAGGGAGGCCATCTGTGATCACTCTGCTAGTTCTGTAACGGCTATGGAGGCCGTCTGTGAACTCTCTGCCTGTCCTGTTCCGGCCAAGGAGGCCGTCTGTGAACTCTCTGCCTCTCCTGTTCTGGCCAAGGAGGCCGTCTGTGAACTCTCTTCCTGTCCTGTCACTGTCACAGCTACAGATGCTGCTTATAAATGTTTATTCTGAACCAGCCAAGGAGGCCATCTCGGAACTCTTGTCTTGTTCCAAACCCGTCATGAAGGCCAATTATAGACTTTTGTCCTGTTCCGATCCAGCCGAGGAGGCTGCCTATGAACTATCAGCCCTGTATGTCATAGCCAAGGACACTGTTTTCTTTGTGCAAAGAAGTATTCTCGTAGCTTCGTAACTTTACAGTTGAACCACTGATGTCACACGGACTTATTTGTCGATCATCTTGGTACTTTTCTGGACCTTGAACGTGGTAGTTATCTTGCTGTCTATGGGAGGGTCAGAGAGCTCCTCAGATTTCATAAAAAATATCTTAAATTATGTTACGAAGATGAACGAAGGTCTTACAGGTTTGGAACAACACAAGGGTGAGTAATTAATGACAGAATTTTCATTTTTGGGTGAACTAACCATTTAATTACCTCGTTTGTGTTATGTATTTAAAGTATAGTCTGACCCATGTTTCCTTGTCAGATCTTAAACGTCAATGTGCTACGTGTGTCTCCTGGCTACCCTGTGTTTCCTCCTGTGGATTATTAAAGACTGTTCTGTGTGAAATCCCTCGTTTCCTCATTCCTTGCTCCTCACAGTAGGCAACCCTGACAGAAGATCTGACCGACAAACAGTTATTGCGTCTCCCTTCCGTGTTTTCCTCAGTGTTTTTTTTTTTATTATGTTGTGTCCATGGATCCCATCACCTGCCCGGAATACCTCCTCCTCCTGCTGGAAGAGGGGGAGAGATTGCTCGAGGGCCACACCAGACTGTTCCTTGTCCTCGTCAACCTCTCTAGCTACCCGGGGCGATGCATTCTGTGCGTTCTATGACTCCAGTCTAAACTCCGCATACCGTCATACGAGGAAGGCCCTCAAGCGAATTTCGCCGCCTTTGTGGAGTGGAGTCCCGATGGGGGATCTCGCCAGTGCCACTCCGGACCCAGTGCCCAGCCGACCATCTCCCCGCGGCGCAGAGCTAAAGCCTGAGCCCATCAATGATGGAGAGCCCATTACCGCCGTGATCGACGAGCCAGCGCAATGCCGAGCGACTGAGCGGAGGACCGCCCCGGATGAAGAGTCTAACCTGTCAGACCAGGTGCAAGAGCCGGTCGACAGTGCCCGCCCCGAGGGAGCAAGCTGTTGACGGTGTGAGCGCGGAGTGGAGCTCAGCGCACTGCACCGTGGCTGAGGGTGAGGTAATTGCGCATCTGGGACTGCTGGACATAGAGGGGGACCTGATTTGGAAACTGATTTGGAAGCCGATTTGCCCCTTCTCCTCTCTCCTTCATATCCTGTTTCCACGTCCAGCCCAGAGTGGGCTCCCGTTTCGCAGTCCAGCAAAGAGAGAGACTCGGTCCCCGAGTCCAGCTAAGAGTGGGCTTTGATCCCGAAGGGCAGCCCTGAGAGCCCGGAGGCTCAGAGATGCCCACCCCCCCGCCCGCTCCTGCTTCCTCCACCGCTGTCATCTGGCAACCCCTCTGCTCACCCTCAGCCCACCATCAGTATGCTGCAAGCCCCATGGGTCTGCCAGTCTCCATCATCACCGGGGCTGGAGCATCCCTCCTCCGTCTCCAGCCTCAGAGGCCTGGACTCTGCCTCGGCCCGTAGACCCAGCGGCTTCACCTCAGGCTCCTCTGCCACCTTCTCCGCCACCGTTGGTCGGCCCCCTGGAGTCGTTGGCCCTTCCTCCACCATGGCTCCTCCCTCCATCGGCTCCACCGTGGGTCGACATTATGGCTGTGGCCTGGGTCGTGCTTGGCTCCTCCTGCTCCAAGCCCTTCCTGTCTCCTCCCTGGCTCCTTCCGCCTGCTTTACCACCCTGGACTCTGTCCTCCAGCCCTCTCCCGGGTGTCTGTCCTCCTCTGGAACCTCCTCCCTAGTTCCCAACCGCCCCTCCCCAGGTTGTTTATATGGCGCGAGGACACGCCTTCTTGGAGGGGGGGCGATATGTCACGCCCATGAACTGTCTGTGTCTTGTGTTTTGCTCCCCATGTGCTTCCCTTGACCTAGTTTTCCCATGTTTCATGCCCATATTTGGTTTCCTTCCTGTTCCTATTCTCGTCTGGTCTGATTGTCATATGTGATTTACCTGTGTCTCGTTAATTGCCTTGTTTGTGTTATGTATTTAAAGTATAGTATGCCCCATGTTTCCTTGTCGGATCTTAAATGTCAATTTGCTACGTGTGTCTCATGGCTACCCTGTGTTTCCTCCTGTGGATTATTAAGTGAAATCCCTCGTTTCCTCGTTCCTCGCTCTACACAGTAGGCAACCCTGACGGAGGTTTCCGGCTGACAGCAAAAATTGATTTTGCCTATATCACAATACGAGGTAAATCCGGCCCTGTACATGATACTGATTTTTGTAGCCAAATTGGTTTGGAACAGTTGTTGAATAAACAACTAAACTGAAATATTATGCCTGTAAATCTGCTTTACTGACAGTTGTATTGATCACTGAAAGAGCATTGACTTATGATGTTGGTTCAATATAAAAATGAATTAAAAGAAAAAATAGCTTAGATGTAGTAAACTACTTTTACGATGTTGCTGTAGATGAGCTTGCTACATTTCCCAGGGCTGTAGCTTTAGTGTAGTGAAGCTCCATTTAACGAAGAGTAACTGTTAGCTTAGCTCACTACATTTTCCAAGTAGCTTACCCAACACTGCATATGAGTCCCTGAGTGTGAAAATATAGATCTCAAAATCATACAGTCATTGTTGGAAAGTCTTCAAATACACAAAATGCTGCAAAACCAAAGATTTTGTGGGACCTGAAGGATTTTTCTGAAGAACAGCAGGCAGTTTAACTGTTCAGGACAAACAAGGGACTCATGAACAACTATCACTAAACAAAAAAAACACATGTGTGAATCATTAAGATAACAACAAAGTGTTACGAATCAAGCGCATTTAAACTTTTGAATGGGGTAATTTTTATAAATTAAACTATTATATTCTCTTGGACTCTGTAAGCATCTTTTATGTGAAATATCTTATTCAGGTCAGTACTAAATAAACAATAACATGCATTTTGCTTGATCCCTCTTATTTTGGTAAAATAATTAACATTTTGCAGGTTCTGCAAGGTGTATGAAAACTTTGACTTCAACTGTATATGACAGTAGCTTGAGTTGACAGTAGCAGTAGCTTGAGGATTGTTGAGGATGTAAAAATCTGTAGATAAATATTGACAACCTTGAACATTTTAATAATTATAATATAGAATGGTGTTATGGTGTGTAGTCTATTAACACATTTATTTTGTATAAAAAGAAAAGCACAAAACTGCTTATAACAAAAATATCTGTAATTTGGCCTATATTTCATTACTCCCTGACATTGCATTCAATTGGTTTATATGTCTACATTAATAATATAAAATTTGCTATGAATATCCTACATTTCTGCCACAATACCATCATTATGGTTACTACTGTAAATCCATTGTAAATGTTGGTGATTTGTGGATTGAAAAGTATACTAACTGATGTTGCACATTGTTTCTCCTACTTTCAGTGTTGTTGAGAATGTCAGGACAGTTTCATCTGCCTTTAAACTATAGTTTAAATCCCCTCGGAATCTGTGGTTTGTATTGAAAACCTCTGCTCCAAATGCAAGCGCTTCTCACAGCGCTGTTTAGTGGTCTTGTGATCGAAACCTGCCAGCGAGTAAAAGCATTTGTTCTGAGCTCGCGCGTCGCTATCTTTAGGCAGCGCTAATAATGATTCGTGCAGCGCGGCTGCTTCTGGCGCATTTAGGAATTCTCGTGCGCGAAATAAATGGCAGTGCATATCAAATTATCACTCACGTTTTACCACTATATCTGGTCTAAAATTTAATGATGTTACCTTGTGTTGACATTGTGAAACTGCATATTTTGTAAATTATGCTTATGCTTATGCAAATAATATATTTTAACAGACAAGCTGCCCCAGAAAACACGTTAATGTGGGGCCCAAATGGGTTTCACATGGGCTATAGGTGTACAGAGTGGGCATGGGCATAAAATGGGCATCTTATCTGGGGCCCACTTGGGTGACCCAGCTAGGACCCACATGGGTGAACCCAGGTGGGCTCCCCATGTGGTTCCTAGTTGGATAATTAATGGGAAATTTGTGCATGGCTCAAAATGGGCTACACATGGGACCCTATTTGTTTTATCAAATATACACGTGCAAACATAATTAATCCCATATAGGGTGATTACATGGATATATGTAGTGCACATATGTGTCTTTAAAATAATTTTTGTTGTTGTTTTGACACTTGGATTACTTAATCAACATCTAAAAATTCTGACACTCCTGCATTTGTACACAATTTTCCACTGACATTTAGCAAAAAAAAAATGCAGCCACTTTAATTGTGCTGACAACTTTCTCGCGAGATCCCATCCCCCCACCACCTCTCCCTCTCTCTTGCTCGAGATGCTTCGGCACTTCACAGAACGATCGGCGTATGACATCAAACTACCGCGAGACGCAGCCCCTCCTCGATCTGCACGGGACAGATCCCGCGTGATTTCATTCAGCATTTCCCATCCCCCACCCGGCATGCGCTGAATCACGCCGGCGCAATTATTCACTGACCGTTTTGCTGTAAGTTTCGGGAGGAGAGGAGACGTTTGCCATCAGTGTATCCAAGGTAAGAATTACAATTTTAAAACTTAAAATGTTGAGCATGTAAATACATTGTTTACAAACCATAATGTTAACCGAAACATAGTTTGGCTTTTTGTCACGTTAAAATTTAGACATCATACACAGCTCGCGCCATATTTTCCTCTTATTTCTGGGGCCAATGTCTAAACGAAAATTTCTTTGTTTTCCCTACGCCCTCTAAAAGTTCAAGACACTAAAAAAGCTCATACTTAAACTGCAAAGTTTGGCACCGGGCTGTGTGCTCACGATACAGGAAGATTACAATGATGAGGTCAAATGGCTTATATAGCAGAGAATCTAGAGTAAGCTAATCTAGTGTAAATAAGGTAGCCTGGGACAGATGTCGATTTGAAGAGTAAACAATAAGGCTGTTGTACTTTTAACAATACATAAAATACAATAATATTACAACAATACTTAATATTTATCATGCAAACAGGAGTTTCTGCCTTATATAAATCTGCATCTGTTTGCATTTGGGTGTTATTATAAATCATACAAATTGTTATGACTATATAAATGTTTTTGCTTAAATTAGAAATAAATTTTTTTTTTAATTAATAAGCATTTTTTTCTTACAGAAAGTAACCGGACAGTCTCGGATCTTGATGCAATGGAGCAGCAATTGGCAGACCCTATCTTCCAGAAACAAGTGGTATGTTCTAACATGACCATTTAGCTGAACATTAAAATTTTTTGCACTTACAGTACAGTGCAGAAGTCTTTGGCCACCATTTTGTTTTTTTCTGTTTTTTTTTAATACTGCCTATAAATTTCCTATATGTTCTGGTTGTATTCTAATAAAATCCCTGAGATATAACTATATTTAGTCATTATACCCAACCCTCTACATTGCGAGTAAATCACTCGCATATGCAACTTCAATTTTCAGATTTTAATCGCCAGTGTTGGAGGCTAAGTCTAAGTTTAGAACAGATATATTTTCACTCGCCGAAAACACTGACTGAGCGCTTTAGAGTTTCATCTGAATGGATGCGCAGCATGTGAAGGCGCACGACTCGCCGTCACTTTTTCACACACACGCAGAGAGAGAGAGAATTGACACGCTACATGTAAACAACATTCTTTGTTTTCCTGTCAAAATAATGCAGTTCCTTTGGAATTCTTCAGCTTTTAAGAACTGCCGGGTTCTCTGGTAGTGGGCGGAGCTAATGTGCAAATGGCAATCTCATTGGTTGGAGCTCACCTATTATCGTCCCTGATTTGATTTCAGCGAATCAGTTCGAACGAATGCACACAACCTGATTAATATTAATTAATTCAACAGCTCATTAATCCTTAGTGCGTTTTATATTGTTCTTATTAGTAGAATTCGTATCATTATTATTATCTTATCAGTATTTTTTTAGTTTTTTTTCCCCAATTGTTTTTACAGAAACACTGAATGACCAAAAAAGCACCACCACCAGTCCTAAGTTCAGTTAAAATGACTAATATGCATTCATACATTGTTATAAAGTTTTAATTCTAATGACTAAAGTTCTATCATTAAACGATACTTGATTATCATATTATAATCTTGACTGACTTATGTTAAGAGTGTACTTTCAGATATTTAAAAAGCTGTGCCATTTTACAAACATGTGCTGACTTATGTTACTTTCAGATATTTAAAAAGCTGTGCCATTTTACAAACATGTGCGTGTATATATATATGTATATATATATATATATATATAAGGGCTTGCTTAGGCTAGTCGAGTTAGGCTATTTTTCTCTCCCCTTCTTGCTGCAGACCTATACCTGTTGTGGCCCATAAGAGACCTACATAAGACCTAGTTGGGTCCCATCTCTAACCCATGTAGGCAGGCTCATGTAGGCACCAAATGGGAGCTACCTGGTTAACCCATATGGGCCCTATATGGAGCCCATCAAGGGCCCATCATCAACCCATCTGTGCTAACCCATGTGGGGCCACCATGGAAACTGAGGACAAAATTAGCTGGGTCCCAGTTGGGTAGCCCAGGTGGGCCCCAGATATCAGCCCAGTTGCAACCGCTATGGGCCCCACATAGGTGTGTTGGCTGGGGCGGGCCATTTTAAATTCATCCATGGGCTGCATTTGGCCCGCGGGTCGGACTTTGGACACCCCTGCCTTACAACAATGGTTTGCCTTTAGTTTAGGATTGTAAAAATATGTCTAACCATGACATTTATTGTAGCCTATAATTCAATATAAAAGGCAGAGAGCTTTTTAGTTATGCTCTTTCTTTCTTTCTTTCTTTGTTTCTGTCTTTAACATATGATATTAAAAGCAAGATAAGAAAGAATTAAATGTAAAAATTAAGAATAAAACGCGTCAAATTACACAAAGTCAGAAAAAATGATATTACACTTGACATTCCCACATTCCCTTCGCTTCTGAAAAGATGGTCACGCCCCCTGTGAATGCGTCATTACTTTAACTACTAACTCAAATTACAACTTACTGCAAACTGTACATTATAGTGCACACAAGCAAACACATAAACACACACATTCTCTCATCATTAACACGAGACCAACCTTGCTGAAGGCACTCATCAGTACACTAATGAACGATTGCAAGGATAAGCTCGAAACACCTACTTGGCATCCACAGGTCCAGCTCGAAGAAACATTAACTTTGTGCTTTACAGTGAAACGCTAAAAAAGTAAAAATGGCATGCACTTTTATAATTTTTTATAAAGTTTATAATCGGTCTAATTTTAAACTATTTGCGTAACACGAATGATAAACAAGGCACAATTCGTTTAAAGTTAGCCAATTTCAACAGCAAACTTTTAGTGCTCGTCCACACTTTCTCTTCCGCATCTGCTCTCCTGCCGCAAAACAGGTTGAACAGGTTAAACTGTAGGCTATACCATGCTACACTCAATACAGTTGAACTGAGAGGTAGATGAGGAAGAGAAAATGGCAGCAATGAATATCCTTAGATCATAATCAGCTGTAATGTTGTTGTTGTTGTTGACAACAGCAATTATATATAAATGCAGATCAATCTAGATCATATCTAAAGATTATCAGGCTGCTTTTTGCTTATTCATCATTTTCATCATGTAGCCTAAAAAGCGCTGATAACTATTTAATAATTAACTGTGCCTCGGTGACTATGGAGGGCCAAATTACTCTAAATTAAATAATTAAATGTTGAAATATATAAATACATAATTAAATAATTAAATACATAAATAAATGCAGACATGCATAAATATATAAATATTTATGTATTAATTAATTCAATCAATCAATCATTTATTCATTTATTTATTTATTCATTCAATCAGTTATTTATTTATTCATTCATTCAATCTTTTATTTATTAATTTCTTCATTCATTCAATGTATTTTTTTTATTCATTCATTAATTAATTCAATCATTTATTTATTTATTTATTCAATAATTTATTTTTATTTATTCATTTATTTATTCATTCATTCAATCATTTATTTATTTATTCATTAATTTATTTCCTCCACATTTCATTTTCAGGGTTACGGTTGTCAGCACGTCACTCAACAATAGTGGGCGGTGTCACCTTTCAAACTTGATTTCTCTGGTCTTTCTGGTTTAAGTGCCTTTTTCTTGTTTTTCATGGTACATGGTACAAGATCTGTTGTTGACTCTTGCAGATGAAGTTGTCAATCAAAACGTTTACAGTGACATAATTTTAATACAAGTAGAAAATATCCGGGAGATGTTGGCTGAAATCAGTGCTGTCAATGACAGTAATGGCTTAAGCTTGTGCATCATTCTAAATAGAATTTAGCACTATGTTCGACTGGAAAATACACAGCATCATGTTGATTCGGTCAACATAGAAGAGGACGTCCTGTGACCGATACAAAGTTTGAAGTTTGATGTGGGGTGTTAGACAGATATTCAGCCTCGAAAAACTTCAATAGATCATTAAAAATATAGAATAATGGCAAAAAAAGTGTTTTGTCTTAATTGTTTTAAAATGTAGAAAAGAACACCCTGTCTTGTGTTTGTGTTTTATTCTACCTCGATGTATCGCAGCTCATAGATTTGATCATGTAATGGCGCAGGATGGGGGCCATTTATAAAGTACAAAACGAAGAGAATAAAATCCTAATGCTTAGCCGTTGAAAAAATCTAAAAAATTGTATACATAAGGCCTTGAAATGCACACACACACACACATATGCATTTCTGCATTTATTTGTACATTAATTATTTCATTATGTATTTAACAATTTATTTGTATATTTCAACATTTATTTAGTTATTTAATTTTGAGTAATTTGGCCATCCATAGGTGATGGGTAGCATAGTACAAAACTCTATTGTGGCATGAATAAATTATGCAGCTGAATTATCATCTCAGGTTACGTATGTAACCATGGTTCCCTGAGTAGGGAACAAGACACTGCATCCTCTAGGGGTCGGTATGGGGAACGCCTCGTCGTGATCAGTGTCTGAAGCATACATTGAAAAAACACCAAAAACACATTGGCCGGCGACAGCCATGACGTCACTACCGGTGCGACTAGTATAAATAGGTGCCGGGAGCACACATCATTCACTTCTTCGTCTGAAGCTTGCATCCGCAGCACGGCAAGAAACCTAGAGGTGTGTCATTCCCTACTCAGGGAACCATGGTTACATAAGTAACCTGAGACGTTCCCTTTCATGGGAACTTCGAACTGCGTCCTCTATGGGTCGCTATGGGGAACGGTATACCCACACCACCATGCTGAGGGGAGTGCATGCCAGAAACCATGGCGAGCACTAAGTACCAACTCTACCATATTGCCATGGGAGTTGCCCCTCGGCTGTCAGTGACATTATTCCCTACGGCCAAGGGCCTAGGTTACATACCCCCACAAAAAACGTACCTGTTAGGGCCAGAACTCCTGGGCCCGGGGTAGAGCTCAAGGTTTGGAATCATAGATTCCTTTAAGGGAATACGACCAAGAGCTTAGAATCATACCGAGTCTTGGCCTGTCACACAGGGGGTACCACACACTCTGTATATGCTGAAGGAACTGTCTCAACAGACCCCTAGTAGCAACACCCTGTTAAAGTAGGTATCCAGAGGATACATAGGTGGAGTGGTGCCCAAGGCGGAACCAGGGTTTTAAGCCACTCAGAAAGAGCACGAAGCTGCTGCACGTAGCTCTTACCATACATGATTCTAGAAAAGAACGCAGAGTACTAGCGTGCGAACTTACAACAGTGTGGATTTTAGAAAGTGTACAAAGACGTCACGTGCACACTTACCATAAGATGGATTTTTTTAAAAATACCATTCTAAGGGATTCTCGTGGCACTCTGAAAGAGCAGCCCATAGATGGAAATGGTGCATCGCAAAACGCTATGTTTGAGAAGTCATCAACTCGATCTAAGGCTTATAATGCTGGAGTGGCTAGTAGTAAATCTGTAGCTGAGGGAGCAAACATCCAGCTCTCAATCGAGAGGGAGCACGACCTACAGCATGTTCCAATGGTGGAACAGCTAGCAGTTACTTAGCTGAGGGAGCAACACTCCTAGTTCTCAAACGAGAGGAGGCTCGACCTGCAGCATGCTCCAAAGCTGAAACAGCTAGCAATAACAATAACTTAACTGAGAGAGTAACACACCCAGTTCTCAGTCGAGAAGAGAGCTCTACCTACAGCATGTTCCAATGGTGGAACAGCTAGCAGTTACTTAGCTGAGGGAGCAACACTCCTAGTTCTCAAACGAGAGGAGGCTCGACCTGCAGCATGCTCCAAAGCTGAAACAGCTAGCAATAACAATAACTTAACTGAGAGAGTAACACACCCAGTTCTCAGTCGAGAAGAGAGCTCTACCTACAGCATGTTCCAATGCTGGAACGGCTAGAAGTAGTTTAACTTAGCTGAGGGAGCACAAACCTAGCTCTCAACGAGAGGGGGCTCGACCTACAGCGCGATTGTAGAATCAGAAGGGTAAGCGTACTGCAAGCTAGCTAAACACTCAGCGCATCAGAGAGGCAGAGGAAGGGCCTAATTCGCCTTCTCAAACGAGAGGAGGCTCGACCTGCAGCATGCTCCAAAGCTGAAACAGCTAGCAATAACAATAACTTAACTGAGAGAGTAACACACCCAGTTCTCAGTCGAGAAGAGAGCTCTACCTACAGCATGTTCCAATGCTGGAACGGCTAGAAGTAGTTTAACTTAGCTGAGGGAGCACAAACCTAGCTCTCAACGAGAGGGGGCTCGACCTACAGCGCGATTGTAGAATCAGAAGGGTAAGTGAGCCAAACACTGCTCAACACTACCACATGAATAGCCCATGGAGCGAGGAATCCAACTCCTCAGAGAGAATTAAACGCTCGAAAGAAAGCACTATGCTCACAATAACCCTCAATGGTGAGGGGAGCGATGCTTCAAGAGTGTGTCGACATAGACACACTAGATGAGTGGAGCCCAAGGTACCGGGTCTAAACCAACACAGAGAAAGGGAACGAGGTTAATAACGCATAACCCTTACCATACAGGATTTCAGAAATGTAGGCAAAGCATAACGTGCACATTTACCACTTATGTGGATTTTAGAAAGTTGGCAAAGCATAACGCGCACACTTACCAGCTATGTGGATTTTAGAAAGTGTGCAAAGCATAACG
Source organism: Sinocyclocheilus grahami (assembly GCF_001515645.1). Lineage (NCBI taxonomy): Eukaryota > Metazoa > Chordata > Actinopteri > Cypriniformes > Cyprinidae > Sinocyclocheilus > Sinocyclocheilus grahami. The sequence continues at coordinate 75,179 of NW_015507261.1, forward strand.
TGCACTTACCATAGTATGGATTTAAGAGTTTTCCAAGCATCTGCTCACAGATACCCGGAAGTACTGGGCCAAACGGGAGAGGCAAGCTCAAATACAACCCTCTAAGGCGAGGGGAGCACTGCCTGAGACAGCATTACATAAGAAGGTTCTAACAAATGCCACCTATACTTCCTGCTCGATACCTCAGCAAGAGGGGATATCCTGGTGATCGGGAGGCCCCTCAGGGTGACCTAGATACTGTAAACCAGACAGTAAAATACTGTAAAACCCAGCCTGGACATCCAGGAAATTTTTGCAGTGCCGTGCCGGGGGGCTGATGATCAAGAAGGCTCCTGCAGAAGCCTGTGACCTGGCCGCATGATGCAGGAAGTATGAAGCCGAAACCCAGCTTATCGTACCGTCTGGACATATATCGACGAGTGAAATAAACACTGCTAGTCGAGCACCCGGTTTCTGAATCCAGCAGAGGGGATGCTCACCGAGGACCTACCCTAGAAAAAGGACAGAAACGCACAAGTCCCGGGAAACACTGCAAAGAAAGCTAGCAGAAGGGTTATACACACAACCACCAGTGCATTAAATACACACACATATATACATATATATATATATATATACACTGAACAAAATTATAAACACAACACTTTTGTTTTTGCCCCCATTTTTCATGAACTGAACTCAAAGATCTAAGACTTACACAAAAAGCCTATTTCTCTCAATTATTGTTCACAAATCTGTCTAAATCGGTGTTAGTGAGCACTTCTCCTTTGCCGAGATAATCCATCCACCTCACAGGTGTGGCATATCAAGATGCTGATTAGACAGCATGATTATTGCACAGGTGTGCCTTAGGCTGGCCACAATAAATGGCCACTCTAAAATGTGCAGTTTTATCACACAGCACAATGCCACAGATGTCGCAAGTTTTGAGGGAGCGTGCAATTGGCATGCTGACTGCAGGAACGTCCACCAGAGCTGTTGCCCGTGAATTGAATGTTCATTTCTCTACCATAAGCCATCTCCAAAGGTGTTTCAGAGAATTTGGCAGTACATCCAACCGGCCTCACAACCGCAGACCACGTGTAACCACACCAGCCCAGGACCTCCACGTCCAGGATCTTCACCTCCAAGATCGTCTGAGACCAGCCACCAATGTCAGTCTTGTCTTGTGTTTCCCTCCCTCTTATGCCCATATTTGGTCATTTTCCTGTCCTTGTTTAGTTTAATTATGATTCCGTTCAGCTGTGTTCTATTAATTACCCTTGTATTTAAGTTCCTGACTGTTCAGTTCCCCTTTTGTCTGCTCTTCCCCTTACCTTCCTGTGTGTCTCAGCCCTGCCTTGTCTTGCCTCTGTCGGGATGGATTAAAGCCTGTTTATTTGAGTTATTCCTCGTCTCCGTGTTCCTTGTTCCTCCCCGCTGTGTGCACCGTGACAGATAACACCATATTGAGCAATTATAGACCAATATCAAATCTGCGTTTTATAGGCAAGATTATTGAAAAGGTAGTGTTTAATCAGCTGAACAAATACTTAAACTCAAATGGATACCTGGACAATTTTCAATCTGGTTTCCGACCGCATCACAGCATAGAGACAGCGCTCATTAAGATAATAAATTATATTTGCCTAAATTCTGATTCTGGCAAAATATCAGTGCTGGTACAACTAGATCTCAGTGCTGCGTTTGACACAGTTGATCACAACATATTTCTAGAGAGATTGGAAAACTGGGTCGGGCTTTCTGGGATGGTTCTCAATTGGTTCAAGTCATACTTAGAAGGGAGAGTTTATTCTGTGAGCATAGGAGAGCATAAGTCTAAGTGGACGTCCATGACATGCGGAGTCCCACAAGGCTCAATTCTTGCACCGTTCTGGTTTAGCCTGTATATGCTCACACTTAGTCAAATAATGTGAAAAAACCAAATTGCCTATCACAGCTATGCTGATGATACCCAGGTTTACCTTGCCTTATCGCCAAATGACTACAGCCCCATTGGTTCCTTGTTCCTCCCCGCTGTGTGCACCGTGACAGATAACACCATATTGAGCAATTATAGACCAATATCAAATCTGCGTTTTATAGGCAAGATTATTGAAAAGGTAGTGTTTAATCAGCTGAACAAATACTTAAACTCAAATGGATACCTGGACAATTTTCAATCTGGTTTCCGACCGCATCACAGCATAGAGACAGCGCTCATTAAGATAATAAATTATATTTGCCTAAATTCTGATTCTGGCAAAATATCAGTGCTGGTACAACTAGATCTCAGTGCTGCGTTTGACACAGTTGATCACAACATATTTCTAGAGAGATTGGAAAACTGGGTCGGGCTTTCTGGGATGGTTCTCAATTGGTTCAAGTCATACTTAGAAGGGAGAGTTTATTCTGTGAGCATAGGAGAGCATAAGTCTAAGTGGACGTCCATGACATGCGGAGTCCCACAAGGCTCAATTCTTGCACCGTTCTGGTTTAGCCTGTATATGCTCACACTTAGTCAAATAATGTGAAAAAACCAAATTGCCTATCACAGCTATGCTGATGATACCCAGGTTTACCTTGCCTTATCGCCAAATGACTACAGCCCCATTGACTCCCTCTGCCAATGCATTGATGAAATTAACAGTTTTATGTGCAACCAGTAGTAAACAAGGAGAGACTGAAGTCATTGCATTTGGAAACAAAGATGAAGTTCTCAAGGTGAATGCATACATTGACTCTAGGGGTCAAACAACAAAAAAATCAAGTCAAGAATCTTGGTGTGATTCTGGAGACATACCTTAGCATCAGTAGTCATGTCAAAGCAGTAACTAAATCAGCATATCATCATCTCAAAAACATTGCAAGAATTAGATGTTTTGTTTCCAGTCAAGACTCAGAGAAAATTGTTCATGCATTTATCACAAGCAGGGTGGGCTATTGTAATGGTCTCCTCATTGGCCTTCCCAAGAAGACCATTAGACAGCTGCAGCTCATCCAGAACGCTGCTGCCAGAATTCTGAATAGAACCAGAAAATCTGAGCAGATCACACCAGTCCTCAGGTCCTTACATTGGCTTCCAGTTCTGTTTAGGATTGATTTTAAAGTACTTTTACCAAAAAACATTGCAGATATGCTCACTGAATATGAACCTAACAGAGCACTCAGATCATTAGGATCAAGTCAGTTAGAAATACCAAGGGTTCACACAAAACAAGGGGAAGTCTGCTTTAAGCTATTATGCCCCCCGCGGTTGAAACCACCTTCCAGAAGAGATCAGATGTGCTAAAACAGTAGCCACATTTAAATCTAGACTCAAAACTCATCTGTTTAGCTGTGCATTTATTGAATGAGCACTGTCAGACATCCCAAACTAATTGCACTGCAATTTATGCATAATATTTTTTTTCTATTTTCAACTGTTTTAAATTCATTTTAAATCAAATTGTAAATCCTTTAAACAGTATAATCATTTTCTATTCTTCACTGTCTTAATTCACAATGATAAAGGGGGACTTGGGAACTGGGGCAGAGCCGGCGGGATGGGGACCCAGGGCAGAACCAGCGGCCACCACCGTGGTGTGTGTGAGGCTGCCGCCTGGGAACGGGAAATGGCGGGCTCCGCCGCTTCGTGAGAACTATGAGTGGACCCCGCCACCTCGGGGGAACTGCGAGCAGACCCCGCCACCTCGGGGGAACTGAGAGCGGACACCACCGCTTCCGGAGCCTTGTGAGCGGGCACCGCCGCTTTGAGAACATCATAAGAGGGCACCGCCGCGTCGGGGAAACTGAGAGCAGCCACCGTCGCTTCCGGAGCCTTGTGAGCGGGCACCGCCGCTTTGAGAACATCATAAGAGGGCACCGCCGCGTCGGGGAAACTGAGAGCAGCCACCGTCGCTTCCGGAGCCTTGTGAGCGGACACCGCCGCCTCGGGGGAACTGAGAGTGGGCACCGCCGCCTCGAGAACATGAGCGGCCACCGTTGCTTCTGGAGCCTTGTGAGCGAGCACCTCTGCCTCGAGAGCCTTGCAAGCTGACCACGCTGCTCGCACTGACATCAGCGGGGATTCCTGCACGCTGCGTGTCAACCCAGGACGCACCGGGCGCGGGCGTGAGGTACTGGGTGCGGCAGACGAGGCCTCTGACGCCCCGTGGATTGCTGCTTCGGGAGGACTGTGAGCGGGCTCTGCAGCTACCTCCACCCTGAAGGCGGAGCCGCTCAAATGCAGGGCCAGGTTGATATAGTCCTCCAGCGACTCCTCGGGGACCCAGTATGGCATCAGGGACTTGAAGGGCTCGGCTAGGCCTCCCCAGAAAAATACCATGAAGCAGGCTTTCTCCGTGGCTGACTGGCGAGCCACTCCCACTAAGTCCCTGGTGTAATCCTCAATGCTCCGGTCTCCCTGGCAGACGTTAAGAAACTTCCCTGCTGGACCCATGTCTGCTGGTTGTATTCGGTCACGGCTCGGTACTGAAAACACACCATGTAAACAGGGTCTGGGTCCAAATGCAGGTGAAAACTTCTTTATTTAAACAGAAAGGCCAACAAGGCAAAACAAAAACAGGTCTAGAGATGACGAACACCATTTCATTACACAACTACAACCAGGCCGAGTGGTGAGTGAGAGGTGAAGATATGGTCAGTGACAACGGGGCACAGCTGAGGGTGAGGGTGATGAGTGAGTGACTGAACAGGTGTGTGGAGTTTGTGGAATTAGTGTAATGAGTGAACAGGTGTATGGGGTTTGGGTAATGGGAGTCCGGGAGATGGCGCCCTCTGGAGCAGAGAGGGAGAAACGCAGGGCCCAGACTCATGACAGAAAGTAGGACCTCTGAGTTCTATTTGTTAGGTCTATGATGGTCAAAGTAAGTAGGGGGTGAAGTAGTGGAATAGTTAGGTATTTTAGGAGGATTTTTCACTTAGTGGGGAAGAGGTTGAACAAAGCCTGAGAATGTTTGTTTGTGTTAAGAAAACGTGCGTACACCTCTCTGACGTCACTTCCTGTTTGTTGCTGCCGTGTCTTTTGAGTTTGAGCTCCGTCAAGTTAATTTTTTATCTTAAAATCAATTTTATACACCATAATTTTCGTTTCTATTACGTGTGAATATATCTCCTATCGTATTCTACAACAAAAACAATCAGAGCGCCTTGTTATCACTAGTTCTATTTTTGACTCCCCGAGTCCGCTATTAGCATATAGCCCGCTAGCATCGCCAGCATGGTTGCCGCTAATCTCATTTACATTACTAATACACTATTCACTGTTACTTGCTTTAATGGCGGATGTGTGTCTACCTTTGAGTGCAGGTGAGGACACGTTCGTGGAGAAGCAGATTCGTGACCTGGTGACGAAGCAGACCCAGCTGAGAGACCGGAGAGCCGCGCTGGAAACATCCCAGGCTGACGCTCACAAGTCCGGGGTAAGTATACAGCGTGCTGCTGACTCTCCCACCACCTTTACTCCGTGTGTTTCTCTGCACAGGCCCTGTGCACCCAGGACGCGATCTTCCCTCCGATGTCCTTCACTCCGGCGCCGGGACACCACGGACCCTGGGTGCACCCCCCACGGAAGACGCGAGCCAGGCCCCGGGCGACGACCTCTCCCCCTCCGCCGCCTCCGGTCTTCGAGATTTCCCAAGTATCGACGAGGACACGAAAAGTTCAGTAGACCTTTTGCTTTAAATGAATGGTTATTGTCATGGTGTAAAGAACAGAAACTGCTCTTTGTTAATAACTGGAATCTTTTCTGGGAGCATCCTAGGCTGTTTCGCACTGATGGTCTGCATCCCAGCAGAGTCGGAGCGGAACTCATGTCGGACAACATCTCCAGGACGCTACGCTCCATATGACTAGTAAGTCAAATCTCAAATAACTGCCCTGATGACTTGTGTTCTACCCGCTTAAATGATAGAAGTATTTGTGCTGTACAATCCATAAAGACTGTGTCTGTTGCTCGAATAGTGAGGTCAAAATATAAATTGAATGCAGGATCTAGAAAAAATCTGATCGTGATTAAACCAGAAAAATGTAAAATAAATGAACAAAAACAATTTTTTAAGTTTGGGCTCCTGAACATTAGATACTCTCACCCAAAGCAGTTATTGTAAATGAAATGATCACAGATAATCGTTTTGATGTACTCTGCTTGACTGAAACCTGGCTAAAACCTAATGATTATATTGGTCTAAATGAGTCTACTCCACCAAGCTACTATTATAAGCATGAGCCCCGTCAGACTGGCCGTGGCTGTGCACGATACAAGGAAATAGTCAGTAACATCATTGCTTTAAGGTACGATATCTATATCACTAAGATCAATTCCATGCGATATAATTGCTTTGCCATCAGGTCCCGGATCTGCTTCTCCACGGCCTCCAGCTCAACCTGCACCGAATGCAGCTCAAACGTGTCCTCACCTGCACTCAAAGGTAGACACACATCCGCCATTAAAGCAATTAACAGTGAGTAAAACAATGGTAATGTGTGTGAATAGAGTTTTAAGTATTACATTAATAATGTAAGCGAGATTAGCTGCTACCACGCTGGCGATGCTAGCGGGCTATATGCTAATAGCGGACTCGGAAAGTCAAAAATAGAACTAGTGATAACAAGGCGCTCTGATTGTTTTTGTTGTAGAATACGATAGGGGATATATTCACACGTTATAGAACTGAAAAAGGATGGTGTATAAAATTGATTTTAAGATTAAAAAATTAGACGACAAAGAATTAACTTGACGGAGCTTTTTTAGTGGAAGTCTTAGCCCCCAGGAAGCCCTCACTAGGCCCACACAATTGATCTACAACAGTGGTGCCCAACCCTGGTCCTGGAGATCTACCTTCCTGCAGAGTTCAGTTCCAACCATGATCAAACATGACACCTGTCTGTAATTATCAAGTGCTCCTTCAGATCCTAATTAGTTGGTTCAGGTGTGCATGAAGGTAGATCTCCAGGAACAGGGTTGGGTACCCCTGATCTACAACAATACATCTGTTTCACTTAAAAATACATATTTTAGTACTATAAATACTTTTCAGCTACTATAAAGTATTTGGGAAAAAACGTTATTATACATCTGAAATGGATGCAGTCACCACATAACTATTGTCTGTATTGTCAAAAATGTACAGTAGTTAAAGGGATTTTAAATCAATGGATTTATTAAATACAAAATATAAAACATTGAATTCAACTTAATACAGCTACACATAGTCAAAAATGTAAATACACAAAAGTACAAAAAAAAAACAGCAACAAAAGAGAGCAAACAAAGCAATGTAAGATTGTAGGATTTAGTCATATGAAAATTGATGTGTGCGAAAATCTTATCTATAGTTCATCAATTTCCAAACACTTTCCATAGCTGAAGTTGGCTGATAGCACATGAATAATCCAACCTATTCTAATGAAAACACGCCACAGCTTTCAAACACCAGACTATTCTTAACCAGGAAAAAGTCAAAAATAGTCCAGACTATGGTCTCACATCGAAAATATTTTTAAATCCATATTCAAAAACTGGACAATGATGTGGTGACCACCTCACCAATAAAGAGTCCTTCTAAAATGCATACAAATACACGGTCTTAAACTCTTAGCATCAATCCAAACATAGGCCATACATGCATGTAACATCTCTGCAAAAAAAAAAAAAAAAAACATCAGCAATGTACACTTTTAAATAGGAAAAAAACAACAACACCTCCTTTAGACTGGGCTTGAAATGACATATTTCTCAACCAGGACACAGCACAATGACTGTGTCCAAAACTGCCAGACGTGTAAAGAGTACCTAAAAACCATACTTGAGTAAAAGTACTGATACCTTACAGTGAAAATTACTCCACTACACGTTACAAGTCACCAATTCCAAAACAACTTGAGTAAAAGTCTTAAAGTATCTGATTTTAACAGTACTTAAGTATTTTACTTATACTAAATATAGGCTCACAGATGCACTAGTCAAAGAGACATGCCAGTGAAAAACTGGAACATTGTGGAGAAGCTGCAGAAAAAAGGCAGAGGCAAGGATCTATGTGCTGGTATTTCATGGAAAAACTAGAACAAACAATAAGGTAAAACCCAAAGGGAACAAAGAACAGAATGACTGGCAAACAGACAACCATTACATTTGACAAAGAACTAAGGAAACACTAGGGCTATATATACACACGGGGCTAACAAGCTTTACAAGATAAGACACACCTGGTGAGACTAATCAAGGGGAACCAATGAACACACGGACTACAAACTGACTACAAACACCACGGGAGACAGGAAGTGACATAAAAGTCCAGGGCAAGGCACAGAGAGCATGAAACAAAAACAAGAAAGAGTTGATTTGTGAGGAGAGCAATCATGTTTATTTTCTAAAACCAAAATAAAACCTCAAAATTACAAAACAAAAAAATATCTTTCAAAAAGGTCTCTTCAGTATAATGGATAAATAAAATAATTTTAAGTCAAATGAAAAAGACGAAGCCTTCTTGCAGTGGATGTGCTGGTTTGGGCCTCATTGCCAGCTGCAGTCATGTCCTCATCTCATACATAAAACACCTTTGATTCACAAATACTTGCTAAGGAACTCACATTCATGTAAAGTAGCCTTGTTGACAAGTTTGGGTGAGTAAGGGCAAAACGCAGTACTTTCAGTGACCTGTAGCAGGCAGTATCATGTATTTTGTAGCAGAAATAAACTGCAGCAGAAAAAACTAGGTCCATGCAAAATGTAATTTGTAACTGCAACACTCATTTCAAATGTAGTGGAGTAAAGAGTACAGATACTCATTCAATAATGTAGTGAAGTTAAGAGTAAAAGTTGCTAATATCTTTAATACTCAGTACAACTATAAAGTACCCGAAAATATACTCAAGTACAGTAACTAAGTACATTTACTCCAATACTTTACACCTCTGAAAACTGCCTACTTAATGAGTAGGCACTGACCCTGAATTCCATTCGGAAGTACAGTAAATTTAGTCGACTAAAATTTAATGAGTTTAGTTACAGTGTAATGCGTTTATTAAGCATTTTTCCAAAATTTCCAAACTCATTATATAGGTTTGATATTAAGGTTTTATCATGATAGACACCGATTTAGCTGCGGTGACACACAACATGCCTTTATGCTAAAATTAAATAAAACCACTTCTCATAAAGAACAAGAACATGGTCTTTTTAATGAAATGCCAATGGTTATATAGGCTAATTATGCATTCTTTATGGCAACTTGTTTACCATATTCTTCATTCTTTCAAGCAGACATATTTATGTAAATAAATTTAGATAAATTTTTAGGGTTACTAAAGTTTTTCAATCAAGAGCAGTGAGTGATTTTCTGTCTTTCTGTTGTTGCTTGATTAACATCAATGACTCGGACAATAGCAAATAAATTAGGCTGCTGGCCCTTTAAAACCGAATGCACAGCTGCAATGGATGCAATGTACTGATACACGTTCTCCCTGCTGTTTACGTGAATGCTCATCAAAACGGACAATTCAACATCATTTTGTGTGTAATTCTCCGTTCATGCGGCGTGAAAGAGTATACTCTTGCGCTGTGAGACGCATTTCTGTGTGTGTATGCTTCAGTGTCTGCGCTCAGAAAACCTGACCGAATTGAGTTCTCTCTTGTTTCGTCAGATTTATCTATATGTCTGCTCTTCTCTTACTCCCACATATTGACATTTTTTTAATGTTTTTGCGACGTGCAGCAAGTGTATGTTAGCTTATGTCCCGCCGGTTCATATCATAGATATGTAACGTTACGCATAACCGCCGAACCACGCAGCAGATTCGTTCTGAATGAATCTCTTCCCAAATCGTCCCTCCCTAACATTTTCGTCCCGTTTTTATTAGTTGACGAAAATGTCAATATATTTTGTTATATATATATATATATATATATATATATATATATATATATATATATATATATATATATATATATATATATATATATACATAGTTTTTGTCATTCAAAAAGAGTTTTAGTTCATTATCGTCTCGTAGTCGTCAGTGAAAAAAATGTCGTTGACGAACATTATGACGAAAATTATTCGTCAACGAAATGAACACTGCCGTCATTATGCAAAGAATCTGCGCAAAGGATCATGGGTGCCCGGAGTGTCCATCGGTTGTACCCTTCGAAATCATTCATTCCAAAGGGCACTTTGAAGTGGCCAGTTTTGAGCACTTTGGTTTGAAACGACCCTTCAATATGGCGGCCATGATTGTTTTCACTCCGAAGTGCCCTTCGTAGGGCGATATATCCCATTTGGAATGCACCGTTAATTTCAATAAATACTTACTTAACGAGTGCTATAAGAGTAGGTACTCTACAGCCAAATCATGTTAAGTACGAATGCGAATTGGACATCATCCGTCATGTTGATGTTATCATGTTACTTAAGACGTTATAACAAGCACAGCAACTTAAAATATACAAGCGACTGTTTTAATTGGGAATGAGCTCAAAGTTTGACTTTTTAATATATGTTCACTCTCTAACAAGGGTCTCTTCATCAGTGACATTGTGGATGATCGTAAGTTTGATTTCTTCTGTTTGGTTGAGACTTGGCAGCAAGATAATTACTTTTTAGAGTTGAATCATGCGTGTCCCCCGGGGTTTGTTTACATTTCGCAACCTCATATCTCCAGACGTGGCGGAGGTCTAGCGATACTTCACAAATCGATTTATAAAGCATCTGTATCTGTATCAACGTACGCTTCTTTTGAATCAGTTGCTTTATCCATCAGCGGTCCAACACCTACAGTTCTAGCTGTTGTCTATCGACCACCCAAATACTGTAATACATTTTTAGAGGAATTTTGTGCATTTTTAACCTCACTGTGTACCTTATCACCTAATATTATTCTACTGGGTGATTTTAATATTCATGTGGACATTCAAATTATTCTACATGCTTATTTGATCCCATACCAACTCACCTGGTAAAAGCCTGTCTTCCTTCTCTTTCTCCTCTTATAACTCGTATTGTTCATACTTCTCTTAGCTCTGGCACTGTTCCATCATCTTTTAAAATAGCTTCTATAACCCCGAATCTTAAAAAACCTGGTGCAGACCCTAACAATTTAGATAACTTCCGTCCCGTTTCAAATCTTCCTTTTATTATGAAAATTCTTGAAAAAGCAGTTGCAGTACAGATCCAACACATACCACTCAGTGGGTTGTTACATATGTGTAGTTACACAAACATTATATATACTATGCTGTATATACTATGTACCAATGTGTACTTACACTGTGGTTACATACTACGTACAGATCTAGTTAATTTGCCAGTACACAGGTATTAGGGACACAATATAAAACGGGACTAATTTTTAATCCACAAAGAAAACAGGCTTAAATCTCCTTTGTTTTCCACTTTTTCTTGTTGAATTTAACTTTCTTGTTTCATCCCTCCGGCTTATAAACAACAACAACAAATGCAATATGATTTGATGCATTGATTATATGAATATTATGATTATTCAAAGATATTTAACCTTGTCATTGGACCTTTTTTTCTGTGTACTTAATCTCATACTATGATGTATGCAAACCCATTATATTTATGTTTTCTGCTTTTTGTCATTATGATTGTTTATTGTTAAACATACAACCATCTATCCCTGAGCTTGTATGCAATTAAAAGTTCTGCAGTAATAATAAAAAAATAACATAAGAGGGACAGGTGTACTCATCACCTCATAGCATCAGTAACTCCACAACCCTACCTAGTATGGTTTTCCTCAGTGTTTGCAATATTTGTAATATCTGCACAAAGGAGACATCGCAAACAGTCCAGGTAAATCAACAGATACTTAACACAGGGGAAACGCCCAGAAATGTCTGCAAGGCAAAACAAGACTTCGCAATGAGAGCAGGGAAGTTCTGCAGTAATAATAAAAAAATAACATAAGAGGGACAGGTGTACTCATCACCTCATAGCATCAGTAACTCCACAACCCTACCTAGTATGGTTTTCCTCAGTGTTTGCAATATTTGTAATATCTGCACAAAGGAGACATCGATCAGCTGCTAGAAGATCTCGCCTTTGGAGAAGACTATTAATTTTACACAAAAAATTTAAGTATTACTACTTAAAAATTAGGATTACCCCAGAATGTATTGCTAGCCTAGCTATGACAAATGCTGACCAATAATTCATTATATGTATATATTTATTTATTTAGTCATTTATCAGACACTTATCCAAAGTGACTTACAAATGAGGACAACAGAAGCAACCAGTTGTAGTATTAAAACAACCAAAAACAGATCCAAAACTAAAAGCTAAAACTTTATAAATACTACTTATACACATTTTAAAAATAAAGAGATTAAATAAAAATGACAAATGCATACAACAAAATTAAAAAAAACTTAACATTTAAATGAAAAACAAAAAATAAAGCTAAAAACAATTCAAAATATTAAAGAACAAAAAAGGTATGAGTATAATGATGATTCTAACATAACACTAAGCCAAACACCAAAACAACAACTACATATGTGTATGTACAACCACACACACACACATTTATA
>NW_015507261.1:87764-88041 GCF_001515645.1 Sinocyclocheilus grahami
ATCCATCTGCAGCTTTATTAGTTCACAAGGCAGGTCATACAGGCATAGATCGGTAACCGGTGTCAGACACCACGAAGGCTGGGCAGAATCGTATACAATGTTCGTGATCAGGGTCGAGGCAGGCGGCAGACAGACAATAGCAGGAATCAACAAGGCAGGCAGGGTCAGAATAGGAAGGCAGCAAGCAATCGTAAATGGGTAAACAGACCAGGTAATCAACAGGTATACAACACAGGGTAAACGCTCAGAAATGTCAGCAAGGCAAAACAAGACTTCG
>NW_015507261.1:89592-91637 GCF_001515645.1 Sinocyclocheilus grahami
CAGCTTTATTAGTTCACAAGGCAGGTCATACAGGCATAGATCGGTAACCGGTGTCAGACACCACGAAGGCTGGGCAGAATCGTATACAATGTTCGTGATCAGGGTCGAGGCAGGCGGCAGACAGACAATAGCAGGAATCAACAAGGCAGGCAGGGTCAGAATAGGTAGGCAGCAAGCAATCGTAAATGGGCAAACAGTCCAGGTAAATCAACAGATACTTAACACAGGGGAAACGCCCAGAAATGTCTGCAAGGCAAAACAAGACTTCGCAATGAGAGCAGGGAAGGCACCGTTTAAATAGACCGGGCAATAGGAAACACCTGTGCAGGTGATTAGTCTCTGGCATGGTTCCCTCTGGTGGTGATCGGAGGGAGCCACAGAGGCTGAATTTGTGACAGATTCATGTTTAGATTGCATGTCATTTATGAGGAGAGGGAGGGGGGGTGATGTTGCTGCATGTATTCTGTCAACGCTGCATGAGCTTGAGGCGCCAACTGCTGGACACCCTTAGCTTGTTAGCCAGGGTTCAAAGTGCAGTAAGCATTAAAGGCAGGATAGGTGAATTGATTCAAAAACACTTTTGTTACACTCTAAAAAATGCTGGGTTAAATACAACCCAGTGCTGGGTAAAATAGGGACAAACCCAGCAATTGAGTTGTTTTGACCCAGCGGTTGGGTTAAATGTTTAACCCAACCTTCTGGGTAGTAACCCAACCGCTGGGTCAAAGCAACCCAATTGCTGAGTTTGTCCCTATTTTACCCAGCACTGGGTTGTATTTAACTCAGCATTTTTTAGAGTGTAACAAAAGTTTATTTTGAACCAATTCACCTATCCTGCCTTTAATGCTTACTGCACTTTGAACCCTGGCTAACAAGCTAAGGGTGTCCAGCAGTTGGCGCCTCGAGCTCATGCAGCGTTGACAGAATACATGCAGCAACATCACCCCCCCCCTCCCTCTCCTCATAAATGACATGCAATCTAAACAGTTTATCAGTCGTTGCTTGTGATAATGTTTGTGTCTTCTCGGACACTGTTAATACTTCTGCACTGCAGACATGTTTGCTGCATTTATAAAGCGACCGCACACCTCTCACTCTGGTTGCTATTTGATCGCGTCATCAAAAACAACATTGTTCGGTAAAAGTTACTTCGTCTTTTGACTTATTATACCATTTAACATATTTAAGATATGATACTCAGCAGATATTCAAAACTTACCTCAATGCGTTTTTTCAAATTAGATGATGAACTCTTGAACGCGGATATCTCAACTGGTCTACTCACTTAAAATAGTTGGGTTAAAAATGACCCAACAGATAACCCAATGTTGGGTTACTATAGCACCTACCTAATATTGGGTTATTTTAACCCAATGGATTGGGTAGTAAGTTAGTAACCCAATGCATTGGGTTAAAAAATAACTAATTTGTTGGGTTATTTGGACAAAAACTGTTTTGCTTTAACCATCCTGGTATTATTATTATGATTAGTAGTAGTAGTAGTAGTATTGCTATGTAAATCAATAATAATAGACAGCATACAAATATTTTGAAAACACTTTATTTCTATTACATTTCAAGTTGCAAAAACCTCTATTAAATTAAATAACTGGTTGAAATTGTCTTATTAATCACTTCCTTATCACATTAGGTTGCTTGCAATTGTTTTGCAATTTGTTTACAAGATAAATATAAATTCACAAATAAATAAACAAACCTAGTACAGACAATGTAATTACAGCTAAAACAGGCTTGGGATATGCAATGTCCAAAATGTAAAATAATCTAAACCATGTATCAACTGCTTGTAAAAAGACGGTCTTGCTTCAGTGCCATTTCTCCCACAATGATGAAGGATGGATTGTATCCCAAAACTGCAGGACATGAGGGTATCGCACTCTGTTGCTCCTCCTCCTCTTCCAAATACAGAATTAAATTTGTTCCAACCTTTAAACAGAAATTTAAAATGGTAAATATGCATACATTGGATCAAATATTACCCAAAAATGTATTGTCATAAAAGATGCACTTACCCACTTTGTATG
>NW_015507261.1:91695-94472 GCF_001515645.1 Sinocyclocheilus grahami
CTCCTCTTCCAAATACAGAATTAAATTTGTTCCAACCTTTAAACAGAAATTTAAAATGGCTAATATGCATACATACATTGGATGAAATATTACCCAAAAATGTACTGTCATAAAAGATGCACTTACCCACTTTGTATGACAATGGAGGAGGATGTCAGGATTTTAATGCAACTTTAATGCAATCTCCAAAGACCATCTTAAATAGAAAGAACAATAGATTAATCACTGAACAAGAATTGGGGGAAAAAATGGGGAAAAAATTCACACTTTTCTAATGGTAGCAGTCTTTCATTTGACTTCTTACTGTTGTAATAATGGATTAATGTCTGTTATATTAGCCGAGTGTTACAAGAGTGGTGTTTGTATCATTATAGACAGGTGTGGGGATTTTTGAACTCCTTCTGCATGTTACATTGTTATGCTAGTGGGTGGTAATGTCAGTGTATCAATGACATATAGAATGAAATTTAAGTTACCGGTATGTAAATACTATATATCACTCTCGTAATCATGCTGTTAGACTCCTTATCAGCAGGCTGTGGTTTTCTGTGGTCTCATACCTGATCTATATTGATCTAGAGTCAAAATTCACATTACAAAGATGGCACAGAAGCACTTCTGAAAGTAGCTTTTATGTGTCTTTACATACTGTTTAATGCTGCAATGCTATACAGAGTATTTTGAGCAGGCTCGGCTGTTTAAAGACACCTTCACAGTACTCTTGCTTGTGTGATTTTTCTCAAAGGGATAGTTCACCCAAAAAACTTTTGACATCATTTACTCACCCTCAAGTTGCTCTAAACTGGTATGAGTTTCTGTCTTCTGTTGAACACAAAAGTAGATTTTGAAGAATGTGTATTCATACTATGAAAGTAAAATATCTTGTGTACAGCAGGAAAAAAAACTCATGGAGATGTGGAATAACATGAGTAATAAATGATAAAAAAAAGTTGCATTTTTGGGTGAATTAACCCTTTAGAACCCTTCATAGAACCCTTCATTTTTTTGGCCTCCAGTTCTTTTCAACGTAGCCTACTGTGGCTTATTTATATCTTTATTCTTTATTTGTGACTACGCTAATTTGCACTGCGCTTGGTATATTTCATTGTTCGATATGTAAATTAGATGTTGTGTTTGTGTTCTTTAATTTGCGTGTTGTTAGTAAATCACCCGCAGAAATTTCCACGCCCATCGGTGCTGTTTTGGAATTGTGCTCTGGTGCTAATTTGCCCTGTTTAGTAAAACTGTCCCTAAGTGTGTGTTGGTGTGCTTGTCAGTACATAATGTAAAATATTACAATAAAGAGACGTCTGTGACCGTTGGAGTGGAGTTGCTTTGCTTGTAGTCACTGATGACCTGGATACCCTGCCACATGCGTCGGGGGTCAGAGTTGGAAAAGTGTTCCTCTACCTTTAGCTTGTAGCAGTATTTGGCCTTTTTGATGCCCCTCCTCAGGTTAGCCCTGGATTTGCTGTAGGCCTGAGCATCATCTGATCTGAAGGCAGCGTTGCGGGCTTTCAGCAGGAGTCGCACCTCCTTGTTCATCCATGGCTTCTGATTAGGGTATGTTGTGATCTGTTTCTCTGTTGTAACACTGTCAATGGTGGTGTTGATGTAATCCATTACAGAGGAGGTATAGATATCAATGTCCGTGTGAGAGCCACAGGCAGCCAGAGAAGCAAACATACTCCAGTCCATGTATTGAAACCTGTCCTGAAGTAAAGAGTCTGCTCCTGTTGGCCACACTTTGATGGTCCTCACTGATGGCTTCACACGGTTGATGAGGGGTGAATACTTAGGGGTGAGAAACAAAGAAAGGTGATCAGACTGTCCCAGGTGGGGGAGGGGGGGTCGCGATGTAAGCTCCATCAATGTTTGTGTAAACATGATCCAAAGTTTTGTCTCCTCTAGTGTGGCAGGAAACATGCTGATGAAATTTAGGGAGCACTGTCTTTAAGTTGGAGTGATTAAAATCACCCGCGACAATAAATGCAGCCTCCGGGTAAGCAGTCTGTTGTTTACTAATGGAGATGCAGTTCGTTCATAGCAAGCTTGGCATTAGCATCCGGTGGAATATAGGCTGCAGTTATAATGGTGGAAGTGAACTCCCGTGGCAGATAAAAAGGTCTACACTTAACCGTGAGAAACTCTGAGCAGCATAGCTGAGCAGTGTCTCCCAGCAATGACAGAGTTCGTACACCAAGCTTTGTTAACATAAATGCACAATAAAACTGTTTGAAAAGTGCACACCAATATCCAAAAGCTGCTGTCGGGAGTAAGATGTTAAGGCAAAGCTGTTCAGTGCGAACAGGCCTGAGATGAGCAGGAAAAATACTACAAAATTGCAAAAACTGGAGAAACGCTGAGCCTTGCGATGTGTATGCGCCGCCATCTTGGTCAATGACTGCTCTGGTAACCAGCAACTTTCCAGAGATAAAACGTTTCATTTCTGTGTGTTTTGTAGTGTTTTAATTTTACACTCTAATTTATTGAGATGCACCTGTACATGCCCTTTCGTCTGAAAACTACAATGTCGTGGAAAAGTTCATTTATTTCAGTAATTCAACTAAAATTGTGAAACTTGTGTATTAAATAAATTCAATGCACACAGACTGAAGTAGTTTAAGTCTTTGGTTCTTTTAATTGTGATGATTTTGGCTCACATTGAACAAAAACCCACCAATTCTCAACAATCTCAACAAATTAGAATACTTCATAAGACCAATACAAGACCGGGTCCTGACAACATTCCTGGGCGTGTACTGAGAGACTGTGCA
>NW_015507262.1:0-6859 GCF_001515645.1 Sinocyclocheilus grahami
TCCATCATGTAGGTGGGTCTGTTGTGAGACAGATCCTACATCACCTTGGAAGGGAACAAACACAAAAAAGACTCTGAGTCATCATGTCATGCTTTGCTAGAAGAAAATATACTGGACTTTGTGTGGAAATAAGATTCATGAACTGTTCATCATGACCCTCAAATGCTTCTTCCTGAACAATATATTGAGGCCTTCATATGGTATTTACTTTATATTATGCATTCCCATAGTCTTTCATGAGACTCTGGAAGATTTCAGTAACATATTCAGTTAATATTCAGTAATGCTGCATTATCGATTTAAATGCATTGACACCACTGGATGAGAATAAAACTGACGTAAGCTGCATGATGACACTGTTTTCTTCTGTAGAGCTGCTCTATAGTTGAATTGACTGCATTTCATAATTTATGAATTTTGCAACATCAATACCATTATAGAACTGAATAACTGACTTGAGCTGAATAACTACACTACTGTCTTCTATAGGGCTCTTCTATAGTGACTACAGTGTCTCATTTGAGTTTAAATACTTTTATGATTCAACGATTTCTCTCAAAAAGATGGGCAGTGTGACGGAGATTTGACATTTCCATGTTATGCACTAAATATCATAAATGGGTTGGTAAAATCACATTGCACAAATGCTCATTTTAACAATTTTAACCAAATGGACCTTTAAGTTAAAGACATGACTACAACTAAATAAAGATGTGTCTTAATTTGACACAAAGACTGGTATATATTCTTCTCTTCTATAGTTTCTAACATGTTCTTTAAGAATACTTAAGACATCTTTGATTTACAAGATTCATGAGTCTAAGCTCAGACATTTAATTATTTATCAGACAAGATATTTACTATTTATAAGAGAAAATCACACTGACTTCCTCCATGGAATCAATGATCTTTGACAGCTGCACATCAGTTAGGGACCTGATGGAATCAATTAAAGACAACAGAACTTACTCAGTAATAATACACTAATATATACAAACAGTGAGAATCCAAAGCACACAAAGCATCTGATATTTTAATAATACAGGCTTGACGTAAAGTGGTGCCAGAATGTCTTACGTTTTCAGGAAGCACATGAGTTGCTCTCTTTTCTTCATGGATTTGTTGGTCATGATGCTTCGATATGTTTGTCTCTCAATACACCATAACTTTAACGCAGTGATGGCTGTGCGAAAAGAGAGAATCAAAACACTAATGAACCACACCATCAGAGGGCGACCCAAAGTAGCCATCACTCCAAAATAATAACAGACCTTTGACAGATGCTGTGCGTTTACAGTTGTATAGAATGGCCAGTTCCCCAAACACATCACTGGAGCTCAAATTTCACAGATCACGTCCAGCCTGAGTAACCCTCAGTTCACCCTCTAGAATAAAACTGGAATTTAGGCTCGTCAATTCATTATTTCACATTTTATTTAAGACTGACCTGTGCTGAAATAGAAAAAATGATCAAATGTCATGAAATTCAGTACAGTATGTTTATAATATTAAGAACCATTATTAACAATTAAGCACCAATTATAATTGATAATGGCTGAGAACCAAATTACAATATTGTTCAAAATATAACAGACCCCCCAGGTCTGCGAAACAAAACCAGCCCAACTGCTATAGAAAACTAGCCCTAGTTTTGAATAGAAAAGCATTGACTCGGCATCACTGCATGTAGCCTACCAAAATTTTATTAATAGTAGAAGTGAAATCTTATTGTAGTCTTGAAATCAGTGTATTGAAGGGGAAAAAAACACTAGATGGCATTTACTTTGTAAAAAAATTGCAAAAAAATTAAATTAAATTACACTTCTGGTGTTCCCGGTCAAAAATGACCGGCCTACAAAAAATAGCTTATGAATCTCTTGTTATGCAATATTATCACCAAATATGGGATTCAATCTTTTTTTCAGCTTGTTTTCTTTCAATTAAGACAGGTTTTGTATTTAATTTTGATACTGACTGATTGTAGGCCACATTGTTCTGAGCTTATGTTGGACAAAAGTGACCTTCCTTTGAAAATGAATGGGAAGATCAGAAATCTGAGAAATATTTAGTGTTCAGAAGCATGTTGATCATGTTCACATATGTATGTGTGCCTGCAAATACACTGCTCAAAAAATTAAGGCAATACTGAAATCACACATTGGATCTCAATGAATGAAATATTCAATTAGAAAATCTTTATTTATATACATTCTATATGTGACAACAGTCAATGGAAACCAAAATCATGAACACACTGAGGGCTGGATTCAAAATCACACCAAAAATCAATGTAAAAAAACTGAAGTTACAGGCTGATCCAACTTGCATGAAGTTCATCACAGCAACTATCGGATGCTCCGATACATAATATCCAAGAGGTTTTCAAGTGGATTCAATCTGGGGAACATGAGGGCCAGTCAATGGCATCAATGCCATTGTCATTTAAAAACTGCACACTCTAGCCACTGAGGCCAGGCATTATCATGCACCAGGAGGAACCCAGGGCCCACTGCATCAGCGTAAGGTCTGACAGCGGCTCTGAGGATTTCAGCCCGGTACCTAACAGCAGTAAGGGAACCATTGGCTAACATGTGGAGGTCTGTGTGACCCTCCACGGATATGCCTCCCCAGACCATTACTGACCCACCACCAAACCGGTCATGCTGGATGATGTTGCATGCAATATAACGTTCCCCACGGCATCTCCAGACTGTCACATGTGCTCAGTGTGTACCTGCTTTCATCAGTGAAGAGAATTAAATGCTAGTGGCAGACCTACCAATTCTGGTGTTCTCTGGCAAATGCCAATAGAGCTGCATGGTGCTGAGCACAGGTCCCACTACAGGACATCGGGCCCTTATGAACACCCTAATAAAGTCTGTTTCTGACAGTTTGCTTTGGAGGTCATTCTGTAGGGCTCTGGCAGTGCTCCTCCTATTCCTCCCCATACAAAGGAGCAGATACCGGTCCTGCTGCTGGGTTGTTGCTCTTCTACATCCCTGTCTAGTATGGATGTATGGATGTGCCATCCTGGGAAATGCTAGTGGCAGACCTACCAATTCTGGTGTTCTCTGGCAAATGCCAATAGAGCTGCATGGTGCTGAGCACAGGTCCCACTACAGGACATCGGGCCCTTATAAACACCCTAATAAAGTCTGTTTCTGACAGTTTGCTTTGGAGGTCATTCTGTAGGGCTCTGGCAGTGCTCCTCCTATTCCTCCCCATACAAAGGAGCAGATACCGGTCCTGCTGCTGGGTTGTTGCCCTTCTACATCCCTGTCTAGTATGGATGTATGGATGTGCCATCCTGGAGGAGCTGGACTACCTGTGCAACCTGACTGGGTTACAGGTACTGCCTCGTGCTACAGACAGTGAGAAGAACCCTAACCCAACCCTAGGCTCACATCAACGAGGCCTACGATCAGTCAGGTTCAAAAATAAATACAAAACCAATCCTAATTGAAAGAAATCTAGTTGAGAAAAAGATTGAATCCAATATTAAGTGATAATATAGCATAGCAAGAGATGTACAGTGGTGTGAAAAAGTGTTGGCCCCCTTCCTGATTTCTTATTTTTTTGCATGTTTGTCACACTTTAATGTTTCAGATCATCAAACAAATTTAAATATTAGTAAAAGATAACACAAGTGAACACAACATGCAGTTTTTAAATGAAGGTTTTTATTATTAAGGGAAAACAAAATCCAAAACTACATGGCCCTGTGTGAAAAAGTGTTTGCCCCCTGGTTGGGCCACCCTTAGCAGCAACGACTGCAATCAAGCGTTTGCGATAACTTGCAATGAGTCTAACTTGAAATGAGTCTATTCCTACACGCTGTGGAGGAATTGTGGTCCACTCATCTATGCAGAATTGTTGTAGCAGCAAAACAGCCGCAGACCATCACACTACCACCACAATATTTTACTGTTGGTATAATGTTCTTTTTCTGAAATGCATCGTTACTTTTACGCCAGACGTAATGGCACACACACCTTCCAAAAAGTGTCTTTACACATAGATGAAACTTACTAGAGAAATGTGAAGTGTGACATAATATAGGCCTACCTCTGTAAATAAATACTATTTACTCCTGACTAGAATTGGGAACTGCTGATGTAGCCTATTGTAGTAATGTTGTCTCTGGTATTCTGGTCTGTGAGCATATATTATAGCGTTAGGGGGCGTGGCTTTGGACGGCGATTGCAGGGAGGGTGGGACATTCGCTTTCAGTGCTATCAGGCTAAAGTTAGCATTTTCCAAGATCTCCTACTGCACCTTTCACGCAGTGTTATCTCTTCTTATACATACACACCAGAGACAATGTACATGCTGTCTCCCTCTGTGCCCTCTCGGATGATGTCCTCACCAGGACGACAGTCCATAACCTTCATCAGATCAACCATCATACTGATCTGCTCCTCATCCAGATGACGGAGGAAGTCATTCTTACCAACGGCCTTCACGATCTGAGCTTTCTCACTGATGGCCAGACACATATAAACAAAGCATAACTTTTGGGGTTAGTAAAACAAAAGCGTTTACCATGGCTGTTTAATTAGGCCTTTTTCAGACTGTCAGTAAAAATCAGATTTTTTTGCATATCCAGATATTATCCAGATAGATTTTGAAAGTCTGGACAGCAAAAAAAAAAAAAGATGAAATTGTTTTTTCAAATATGATTCAAATCACATAAGAAGGTGGCTTGAAATGCAATTCCAGTGAGATTTTTCCAGATTTGTCTCGGTCTGGAAGCGGTGGCTTCTCAAATTGGATATTAAATAGTCTTTTTCGACACACAACGATAACGTCAAAACCTGTGATGGAAACGCCAGAAGTATTCATACAGTATTCAAACAAAGATCAAGATCAAGAAG
Organism: Sinocyclocheilus grahami; assembly: GCF_001515645.1. Lineage (NCBI taxonomy): Eukaryota > Metazoa > Chordata > Actinopteri > Cypriniformes > Cyprinidae > Sinocyclocheilus > Sinocyclocheilus grahami. The sequence goes on from NW_015507262.1 coordinate 4,875, forward strand.
ATTCGCTTCTATTTTTCCTGCATCTGTTTTGAAAGCCTCGTCACATACGTGGATACGTCTGTGTTGTAACCAGAGCAACCCATGCAGATAAATTGGTTATGTTGTGGATACACAAATCTGATTTGATCATGTGCAATGATGTGCAGTACAGTCTGCCTGAAATGATCTAATTTCAGAAAAAAATCCTGCAGTCTGAACATAGCCTTAGATTCCCAGGGTTCTTGATTAATATGTGTATAAAGTAACCTGGCAGTTTTATTGACTCTGTTGGTGGTGATTTCCAGGACCTCTGGTACTCGCTCCGGGGCCCTGACAGCTGCCCGACTCTGTTGAACCTCAGGCATTTCATTACTGTTTTGTTGAGGTGCACAATCTGACAGACAACATTAGAAGTGAGTCAATGTATAAGACTTATAAAACTTTATACACACTAAAGATCAGACTGCAATGATGAGGGTCACCAAATAAGCATCATTGATATGTAAAAATATATGAATTGTGCTGGCTTTAGGCAAAAACCTTTGTCATTTGACATAAAAAAATCTGTATTATTAATAACATATGAAGGAAGCAGATGAAAGAGGATGCAGATATAGTCATTAGTCTGTTCTGTCTTACCAAGCTCATCCAGTTGTCCTTGCAGCACCTGTAACAATCTCTCTTTCTGTTCAAGCTGTTTCTCTATAATAAAAAAACAATGTTCTAGTGTGCATTAAAACTGCATACAAATGTACACTCACGTCATGATAAACAGTGAAAAATAGTCACGGCTCAGATCTTGCTCTTTGTTCTGGTTCAGGAGTTCCTGGTTGAGCTGGCATTCTTTCTCAAGCATTTGTCGTAATTTCTTCAGTTGGGCTTCCATTGGCCTGATGAGATTCACCTTTACTAGAGCAGCATGACACTGACAAAGAGCAGTATAAACTCACATGTCACACTGACAACAATTAATATGTAACTGCAACATTTAAAAAAAAAATTAAAAATGCAGATTTACTGAACCAGTCTTTAAAATTATGAATTACCATCAGTTACAGTGACAAAAACACACACAACAAAAACATTTTAGGAAGAGAATGAAATTTATAAGTAAATATAAGTTGATATAAATGAGCACTTTTGAGAAATATATTATCACTGCATTTATAAGGTTTTCAGGTTAGTGGATTAAAAAAAAACAGCCAAAAAGCAAGAATACTGTTAAATCATTGCCACACACAGTTTTGTGAGTCATTCAGTATGAACTGATACCATGGATTCTCACATGATAAAATCCACCAATTGCCTTTTGTGCTTAATAGCAAAACATATTGCACAACATACAGGTCTTTCAGCCAGTTCTATCAAACCTCTGCAACTAATCCAGAATGTGGCAGGAAGAGTAGTGTTTAACAACCCAAAAAGAACATATGTCACACCTCTGTTCATAAATTTGCACTGGCTACCAATAGCTGCTCACATAAAATGTAAGCCATTGATATTTGCCTACAAAACAACCACTGGCTCTGCACCCCTTTACCTAAATTCACTACTTCAGACTTATGTGCCCCCCAGACCCTGTTGAAAAAAAACAGAATATGCTGGTTAAGTATGTTTTGAAGAATAGCTGCTGGTTTAAGCTGGTCATGAGCAAGAGCTAGTTGCTTAGTACCAGCATAGGCTCAAACCAGCAGCCATGCTTCAAAACATAATCAGCATATGCTGGGTTTTTCAAAAGGGGAAGCTTGCGTTCTGCAAGTGAATAGCACATTATAGTGCCAACCCAAAGAGGCACAAAATCACTTTCACAGACTTTTACATGAACTGTTCCCTGCTGGTGAAACGACCTGCCCAACTCAATCCGAGCAGCTGAGTCCTTAGCCATCTTCAAGAAACGGTGAAAGACACATCTCTTCCATCGACACTTGACCCTCTAATACTAGCACTCTCTATTCTGTTTCTATTCTGTCACCTTGTTTTCTTTTTCATTTTTATTTATTAAAAAA
>NW_015507262.1:9780-14495 GCF_001515645.1 Sinocyclocheilus grahami
CTATTTCTGTTCTATCTGCTTTTTATTTATTGAAAAAAAAAAAAATAACAATAACTTGAACTTCTAACTGTCTATTCTATTTAAAAATAGATAAATTAAAACGAAACCCTTGCTCCCTGTACTACGTTAGACTAAGCGGGACTGGTCACAGCACTTACATATCGTTGCACTTATTACATATTGTTGCACTCATTTGAATAAAAGTATCTGCTAAATGATTAAATGTAAAGGAAAGGACATGAGGCGAAGTATGGTGTCCCATACTTGGAATTTGTGCTCTGCATTTGTGCTCTGCATTTAACACACACACACACACACACACAGACAGAGCAGTGGGCAGCCATATTGCTGCAGCACTTGGGGGTTCAGTGCCTTGCTCAAGGGTCTCACCTCAGTCGTGGTATTGAAGGTGGAGAGAGTGCTGGATATTCACTCCCCCCAACTACAATCCCTGCCAGACCTGAGACTCAAACCGGTGACCTTTGGGTTACAAGTCTGACTCTCTGACCATTAGGCAACGACTGCCCCCGAAGTAAAGTAAATGTACTAGCAGGCCGTTTTAGATAACATTAACAATAGTACCTAGTGCATGATTATTGTAGGTTCTAGTGAAGGTGGAACCCCTGGTTCACTTATTGGGTGCTGGGGGCCACCTAAGAGCTCGGACACATTTCAAACATTGGTCATAAAGTAAACTACACAGCAGAAGTGCTATGTATGTGAAATAATCATAGGACAAGATGGGATAACATAAAAAATCCCATCTTGTAAAAAAATGATAAAATAAAATAAAATAAAAATGTTATTACAGGTATTTTGCATGCATTCCGAAAAAGTTTACCTATGGGTAGCTTTTTGCAGTGGTGTTCTTTGAATAATTGTACATTTTGTGCTATGACAACTAAATTAGCAAATGTGTTTGTTTATTTCCCTTCATTACATCAGCCAGTGTGCCATCAGCCATCACCAGAAATTATAATTACAAAGTACACATTTCCTCTAATTTCTTCTGTGTTTTTGAAACAAAAAAAACTCTAAATGGACACTTTTGGACAGTGTCTTCCTGTTGACATGGACAGTTGACATGGACATTTCTTGGCCAGAATAAGCTACAAAATGGGCCAGATTTTATGCTGCTAGTCAAAAGTAAGATTAACTAGGAATGACTTTCATTCAAATGGTATCCATTTTATAAAGCAGTGTTTAATAGCAGCATTTTAAAACCATTTTTAACCTTTGAGGAAATGATTAGCTAGCCTTATTATCCTCTATGCTGTAAACTTTATGACTGAAGAGGCGGTCAGTGTCTATTGAAATCCTGCTGGTGCCCAGCCATCATTGCTTGCTAAAGAAAATTGGAGGGTTTAGATAGGGTTGGTGCAGAGATATAAAATGATCTTTGGATTAAAGCTCTCTGTCCTGTCACGTGTCTAGATTATTGCCAATTGTAAGGCGTAGTAGATAAATGAAAGGCCCTTGACAGAGCACAGCTACACAGATACACACTGCTAATCCGTGCAAATAATACCAGTTCTCAATCTCTGTTTTATTTCTTAATGAAACCTACCTGAACATTCACGCTCTCACTCCCTCCAGATCGATGTGTGTTCTGGCAGAAAGATCAGCTTGACGGGTATAAATCATTAACCTGACGCTCCACCCTTCACAGGTAAAAAAGGAAAAAGTGGTTATGCTAGAACAGAACCATAAGAAAATGTTCATGCTTAGACATTACACTTTCAGCAGATTTATTGTAGCTTTCAGTTATGTTTTATCAACTTCAGATGCGTCTCCTAACATTCCATATAAGAGAAACAACATAAAGGACTCAAAGGACAGTAATGGAGGCTAGTGAGAAAAGCTCCTAATTTGTTATCCATTACAAAACCTTATTAGTCTATATTGAACAATCCTGTGCCAATCCATCAGTGTTATTATAATGTACTCATACACAGCAATGCAGGCCTGCATACACTAGGAGTAAAATATGCCAGCATCAAATCAGCCAAAACAGTACCTAATCAGTATTGTGAAGGAGAATTTTCAAATATGCCTAAAACAAAGAATATTATATAGAAATGAAAGGAAAATAACAAATGGTTTAAAGTTTTGTACAGCACTGAGCTTGTCTGAAAACACCTCTGGGTGTCACTGCAGAATCGCTTTTATTGGCAGGTCAAAAGTCACTTTTTCCACAGTGAAAATAGTTTTCCTGTTCTCCGACTAGTTTTGTCCAGAACGGCTGGAGTTTTTTATTTTTTTTATTTCTGTTTACAGTGACCAATAGCAAAGTCACATTCTGCTTTTTATACTGCACTGGCATATTTACATACTCCAGCAATAAATCAGCTCACCTGAGAATGTAGAGTAGTTACAACATAACCCCATAAATGTTTTGCTGGGGTTAGGGCCTTAAAATTGGAATGAATAAATGGTGTCAATAAATAAATGACATAAACAAAAATGTATAGATTTTTTTAATATACTGGAAATGCAATTATCAATATTAATATTCCATTATATTGCAGGCAAAATTGTTGAATTCATATTTGACTTCAATTAAAATATTAGAACTGTTAAATTCTCCTTTGTAGTTGCCTTAATGAAAAGCTACCGTAATTCTTGAATCCAGAGTAAACTGTGTTAGTGAGATCGTGGCTCAGGCAAAAACCATGCTCCTCATTAGCATGGTTTTATGGTTTCTATAACAACAACAATAACAAAACTATTAATAACTAATAACAATAATAATAAACTATGGTTTTGTAATGAAAAACATCTTAAACACATGAAACTAAAACAATCTCTATAAAAGTGACTTATTGCCTTTATACTACCCAATATTTAATACCACATAATAATACTGTATATTACAATAATAATACTAATAATGCCATATGTTTACAGTGTTGGTAACTTAGTGGTGATGCTACATGGATTGAAATGCTTGTAATTACCATTTTGTAAGGTTTACCTTGACTATAAACTCTAAAGTTAACCTGTAAAGTTTACCTTGATCCAAGGAATCGATAAGCTGCGGCACCCGGGGGTTCAGTGTCTTGCTCAAGGGTCTCACCTCAGTCGTGGTATTGAGGGTGGAAGAGAGCGCTGGTCATTCACTCTCCCCACCTCCATTCCCTGCCAGTACCAAGACTCAAACCCACAACCTTTGGGTTACAAGTCTGACTCTCTAACCATTAGGCCATGACTTCAGGTCATAGTCCTAAAGCAAAATATAGCATTTTTTATATATAATTCTAAATGGCCAACACCCAAAATGGTCAACATGGGAAAATTGGATATTGTTCAACTCGGTATGCTGCTCCAAATCTAAAGAGACCAGTCTTGGCCAAACCATTTTGAAGTTACATGTTTTTTTGTTTAGTTTTTTTGGGGGGGCAAAAATTTCAGGAGTCATAAGCAAAAATAGCCATTTTTCCTATCTCCTGAATATTAGGTGGCGCTGTGCCAAAACTGTGCTGGTACTCTCAGGTCATGGTTGTCATACCACACACCAAGTTTGGTCTCAATATGCTACAGCATTGCAGAGATATTCCCTCACATCCTTTTTGACTTGCTCTTTGTTGAATTTGTTTGCGCGTTATTCAAGAACGGCTGACAAATACACTTTTCCATAATCTGAGTTTTATTTTACCTCAGTTGACTGGCTGTTTCCTTTTGAAACATTCAGGTATAGTTTCCATTCATAAAGTTAAGAATATATATATGTATATATATATAAATATGCAGTATCAATTCAGTATCAAAAGATACATGTTGTAAAATAATCTGCCATTCACCAGAGTTTTATTTTGCCCCATTTGACTGGTTGCATCTCCTCTTGCAATATCCTGGTGGTTGTCAATGCTACAGTAATAAATGGCAATATATACAGTATTAATTCAAACTACAGGTTTATAAAATAAATAGAGAACAGAAATGCTTCTAAATACTTCTAAAATATTTCTAACCTGTGATTTTTTTTTATTTATCATTTTTAATCTGGCACTCACAATACTTATTTTACCAGCTGTATTTCCTCTTGCAACAACCAGGTAGCCATCCAGGTTGTCTTATCTATTCTACTCAGTGTCAAAATATATACAGTATCAATTCAAAGTACCAGTGTTCATTTTGACAGCAAATTTTAATCACAATGCACTGGGACAGCTAACCAATCACAAACACATTTTGTTTTTCGGAAGGCGGGCCTTCATCAAAGCTGGAACAAATCGAGCCGTTTGTGCCAGGATGGGGAGAAAGGTATTGTATGTAAATTATGTAAAAAATAATGTGTTTTTTTGCAAATGAAGTCACCGCCCCAGTGACTTCATTTGTACCTTTTTTCTGAGAGTGTATATATGTATACATATTTGCAGTAGGTGTAGTTAGAGACATCAGGGTCATGCTAACCTTGAAATCTTGAGTTTGACTAACAATTTAGTGCCCCCTGCTGGTGCAACAGCCTCCAGTTTACATGCTCAATTATGTCTGAAAGATGATGTCCTGCCCTCACTTCTGTCCAGCTCCATTATTTATGAAAAATATAACATGTTGTTTAAACACTGTATGGGAAAGCTCAAAGAAACAGCATTTTGCTGAAATAGAAAGTTTTTGTAAGATTATAAATGCCATTTACAGTCACTTTTCATCAATTTAATGCATCCTTGCTGAATATATATATATATATATATATATATATATATATATAAATA
>NW_015507262.1:16038-20208 GCF_001515645.1 Sinocyclocheilus grahami
ATATATATATATATATATATATATATATATATATATAAATAAATAAATATTCCAACATTGATAATAATCAGAAATGTTTCTTGAGCGCCAAATCAGCATATGGATATGGACTTTTATACAGGAGATGACTGGGGAAACACAGGTGCATGGGATCATAATCAAACTAATTAGACTGAACTAGGACAGGAACATGACCAAATAAGGGAAAACAGGAACAGAAATAGGGGCAAAACAGGTCCATGATCCTGGCGTATCAGCATATTCAGCACAGACACTGAAGACTGGAAAAAATGATTCTGAAAATTCAGTTTTGCATCACAGAAATAAATTGAATTTTAAACTATATTACAATTGAAAACAGTTATGTAAAATTGCACTTTTTTTCTTTCTTTTTTTTTTTTTGAAAAGAGACTTTCTGTAAACTATATGTGACCCTGGACCACAAAACCAGTCTTAAGTCGCCAGGGTATATTTTTAGCAATAGCCAAAAAAAAAAACATTGTATGGGCCAAAATTATTGATTTTTCTTTTATGTCAAAAATCATTAGGACATTAAGTAAAGATCATGTTCCTTGAATATATTTGGTTCATTTTTGATTAGTAATATGCATTGCTAAGAACTTCATTTGGACAACTTTAAAGGCGATTTTCTCAGTATTTCTCAGTACACCCTCAGATTCCAGATTTTCAAATAGTTGTATCTCAGCCAAATATTGTCCTATCATAACATTAATGGAAAGCTTATTTATTCAGCTTTCAGATGATGTATAAATCTCAATTTAAAAAAATTGACCCTTATGACTGGTTTTGTGGTCCAAGGTCATGTATATATAATATTGAACTGACAGAACTGACAGAGTGGTGTTAGATGGGAGGTGGGAATCATGGGTGGGTGAGTTTAACAGATTTAGTGTCATCTTTCAGACTGGAGGGTAAGATAATATGTATCGACCATGCTAATCCTATGATCCCTTACTTCTTCCCCTCTACTTACCTTCATTTAAACCTCTTTTTACCACTTACTGTCTGCCAGTTATAGCAGTTTTTTCTGCATTGGTTTATCCAGATTACAGCTAATGCCATGTTTGTGTGGTTGTTTTAAGGGTTTCAGGGTCAAACACAGACACTGTCACCAGACAAGCATAATTAACTCTAGCCACCAGCCCACCTAGTCAAAACACAACAAAACCTACCAGGACAAGCAAGGAGTAATCTTTTCTTATTTTCATAAACTAGTCTGCATATCTGAGTAATAGTTGGTCATTTAGTTGATCGGTTCTTTTTTTCCCCACTTCAGGTACAATCAGGGCCATAACCAGCACACTGAGGGACTACAAATATTTAGATTCAGGATATTTTCAGAGCTGATAAATTAATTATGTCTATACTAATTATGTGGTTACAGCTTTGTACCACATGATTAGGATTAAACAAAACTGTCTGTACCAATCATAACCTTAAGCCTAACTGTATAGCTCAACATAATTGCAAACTTTAATTTTAAAATCACTTTGCTTGGTGAAAAAAATAAAAATAAAATAAAATAAAGATGAGACTAAAAAAAAGATGACAAAAATAAAATAAAGATGAGATTATTTCTCTCTCTTAAATATCAAACATTTATTTATTTCTTCTAAAAAAATCACACAACAGGGTTGAACAAAAAGTGCAAACAATTCACATTAAGACATGATATTTTAAAATTGAATTTCAGTAAAAAATAATTTATTGTGTGTGTGTGTATTCCTAGGAAATATGCTTTTTACTTGTTTGCACTTGTTGCAAAGAAAAGTGATGAACAGAAACATGAAACTGGCTAATAATCCAATGTGAAAAAATCATATAAATATCAAATGAGTGTTTTATTTTAAAAGTTTAATGTATCAAATACTGACTAATCTGCAGACTTGAGCAGCATATAATGCACAGTATAGCAGTAAATTACTGAAAAACATCTTCTGTTAATTTTGTCTTAATGCTGTATGTCTTTGCACAGGTGGGAGGTGTGTCTACATTACAGACAATTTACCAGATCAGTCAAATCTGCTAATCTGACACCAGATTATTGTGGTAGAATCAGCCTCTTAATCCAGTGAGTAGTCTGTTAATCACACACAGACATGGCTGCATGTCCCATGCACAAACAGAAGCATATCTATATTCACATTCATATGCATGTTCACATATAAACCACACACACACACACAAAATGCGCTTTTGCAAAACACAATGCAAAGCTAGAAAATGACTAAGTACACTATTTCTGTAGAAAAGGTTTCGGTTATGTATTTAACCCTCGTTCCCTGAAGACGTTACGTTGACACTGACGTTAGGGGTCTCACTTGAGAGCCCCAATCACCTCTTTATAAGAAACAGCCAATGACAATTGGTGAGTGGAATTTGCATGCCAAGATGGCAGCGTGCATCCACTCAATCAGGTTTGTGCTGAGGAGCCGAGAAAGCATCCCAGCATTCAGCACAGTTCACGGTTGTGCCTTGAGGGACATAATGTCTCTGTTCCCTCCTTCAGGGAACGAGGGTTACATACATAACTGAGACGTTCCCTTTCAATCAGTCATGTTCGATGTTACGTAGACACTGACGTTAGGGGTCCCTATGAAAGCGCCACAAGCAGAACTGTGTTACGAAAATTGAAGGTGCAGGTGCTGACAAGCAAGCATGTCGGGACAGATGCTCCTCAATCTGTAACCTACCCAATGCCCCACAAACCAGATCATATATCAAGTATACAGGCTTACCAGGGAAGCTGAAAAAGGTTGTCCCGGAATTCACACAATACTAGATTTCAGCAACCGCTGGGGTGCGGAGACACATCCAAATAGAGTGGTGGAACTCTGATGTCACTTTGTAGGCAAAAACCCGGAAACAAGTTAGCATTTTAGCACTTACGGTTCCATTGTCCCTGAGTCAATGGGTTTTTTGAATGGAAGTTTGGTTAAATCCCCTAAAATAAGGTCTGTGGTTTACACAAGCTCAAGATACTTTCACATTTTATTCTACAACATAAAACACACTAGTTACACCCCACTCATGATTTTTTTAAACTGTTAAATTTCTTCAAAAAGAACGGTTGCTAACAAGTTGCTAAATGGGACTACAGGCGCTGTCGGAGACATTAAACATCCTCACACCGAACAGTTAATCAATTTACAGTATTTTCCAATCGTAGTGTTTAATTTATAGTACAGTTAATTGTAGAATAACTAATTAATAGTTTCCCACATTTTATATTGTTGTGCGACAATGTTTTTTTTGCTTTGCCCCAAAATGCAACAAGTCTTTGGATGGAAGATACTCATTTTATCGCTTTCCTTTAGGACAACCGGAACCGGGAACACTTCCCATAATACCCGATGTACCTCCTACATCGTTAGAAGAATGGCATCTACGCTAATATTAGTCTGTTTCTTTCTAATTCTGAGGTCACCGTAGCCACCAGATCCAGTCTGTATCCAGACCAGCCCAGATGGTGGATCAGCACCTAGAGATGACCTCTACAGCCCTGAATGTCAGTGGAGACCAGGACAACTAGATAAGCCCCAGAGACAGATCCCCAGTGAAGACTTTGTCTCCTAGACGGCCATCGGAACAAGACTACAGGAACCAGATGAGTCCTCTGCACAATGTGACTTTGCTGCAATCTGGCTTCAGAAGTGGACATTCGAACGAGACTGCCTTGCTTTCAGTTGTTGAAGCCCTAAGACTGGCAAGAGCGGCTTCCAAATCTTCTATACTTATTTTGCTGGATCTGTCTGCTGCTTTTGATATGGTGAACCACCAGATTCTCCTGTCAACCCTATTGGAAAATGGCATCTCAGGAACATCTCATTTGAGTCTTACCTCTCAGATAGGTCCTTCAAGGTATCTTGGAGAGGTGAGGTGTCCAAGTCGCAACATCTAGCTACTGGGGTGTCTCAGGGCTCAGTACTTGGACCACTTCTCTTCTCTGTCTACATGCCATCACTAGGTTCTGTCATTCAGAAACGTGGCTTTTCATATCACTGCTGTGCTGATGACACTCAACTCTACCTCTCATTCCATCCTGATGATCCGACGATAGCTGCTCGCATCTCAGCATGTCTAACAGACATTTCTTGTTGGATGACGGACCATCACCTTCAACTCAAACTGGCTAAGACAGAACTGCTT
>NW_015507262.1:20695-48218 GCF_001515645.1 Sinocyclocheilus grahami
TCCAAAGTGACTTACAAATGAGGACAATAAAAGCAGTCAAAACTAACAAAAGAGCAACAATATATAAGTGCAAATGACAAGTCTTGGTTAGCCTAACGCAGTACACGTAGCAAGGTGTATATATATGTATATATATATATATATATATATATACATATATATACACCTTGCTACGTGTACTGCGTTAGGCTAACCAAGACTTGTCATTTGCACTTATATATTGTTGCTCTTTTGTTAGTTTTGACTGCTTTTATTGTCCTCATTTGTAAGTCACTTTGGATAAAAGCGTCTGCTAAATGACTAAATGTAATGTAAATGTAAATGCTGCAGCCTGGAATTGAACTGCTGGTTTGGTCTGGCCAGAGGAGAACTGGCCCCCCGACTGAGCCTGGTTTCTCCCAAAGTTTTTTCTCCATTCTGTCACCGATGGAGTTTTGTTTCCTTGCCGCTGTCGCCTCTGGCTTGCTTAGTTGTTTAGTTAGATTTCCAGCGATATCGTTGACTTGATTGCACAGATACTATTTAAACTGAACTGTGCTGGATGATGACATCACTGAATTCAATTATGAATTGACTTTAACTGAAAATTGAGTGTTTACTATTGTCATTTTGCATTATTGACACACTATTTTCCTAATTAATGCTGTACAGTTGCTTTGACACAATCTGTATTGTTTAAAGCGCTATATAAATAAAGGTGACTTGACTTGACTTTCCTACTGATGCGGAGACTCTGGGTTCGCACCATAAGGTAAACTCATATGATTATTCCATGTAAACACCACATTTACCGGCTTAGTCGCAGTGAAAGTGAAACTTCTAACGATGCATAGTGCTTAAAGCCATATTAAAATTAAATGTTTACGGCCACATGAAGCTATTACGAAGCATATAGATTGAGGATTTTCTAGAAGCAAGAAAAAAATAACATTTTGTGTACCCAACCTAACAAAACGATAGCTCAAATGTGGTACTTTATTCACTAAAATAAGTTTAATCTTACCATATCCAAAAACTCGCTCACTCTGCTGTTATTTAATAGATTAAATGCACTAGAATTTTATTGAATAGTACGTGGAGACACGTTTTTAATTAAAATATCCATATCAATCAGGAATTTGGCTTTTAATGCACCTTATTTCGAAATGTACAGAAATACGTGCTTTCATATGTCTTTTAGTTATGATTATTTCATTTATATACTTATATATATTCATATACTATTTATTACTAATGTCTCATTTCAGTTTTAGTTTGGCTCTAGCTTTGTATTTATTCCAGTTTATATGAAAAGGTTCATGTAGCGTGGATTAAAATTCATATACAGACTAAATCCTTTTCACTGAACGTGTTAAAAATAAGTTTGAAACAGTTGTGAGAAGCATGCATGCATGGAGGTGTAGTTCATTTATAGCCTAAGTTTAACTTTTCAGTTCTGGCGCTTTTATTTGGGCATCAAAATTCATAAAAGTTATATAACTTTGTGAAGATTATCTTGATGGACAAAATGTGTAAATTTCATGAACTATGATTGAATACAGAGCTTATTTTTTGCGATAATCCTAAAGCCTATGGAAAAATCCTATTGGCTTTTTGTCGAGGGAACCAGTGCGATGCTAACAGCTGATGTGCATACAAAGTGACATCATAGTTCCCCCGCTCTATAGGATTGTGATAGTAAGACTGGTTGGAGCACAATCTAACAAACTGTTGTGATGCCAGTTCAGGGGAACACAACAGGAACTGGCAGTAAAAAACTCCAGGAAAAGACATGGGTGTACCAAGGGAAACCGTACCGTGGAAGAACATAAGGATTACCAAGGGAATCTCATGTATGGCACCTAGTCCAGAAAAGGGGGTGACTAATGGCATGCAACCCAAGTACTGGACTACTTACAAAAGACTCCTCCACTGAGTCTGAATGTCGCAGGGTGCTGGAGGAAATCGACCAGGATTCACCAGACGGGGAACTTACTGGTAGAAGATAAGGTGCACGTATCCTAGCTAGAGGAATGCTACCGCAAGCGAGACACAGAGCTGTCCCACCCTCAAATTACCTGTTCGTACCCAACACACGGAAGGAAACTGGCTCAACCCGAAGATTATAGAATCTCGCAAAGGTATTAGGTGTCACCCAGCCCGCAGCTCTGCAGATATATGCTAGAGAGGCACTGTACGCCAACGTCCAGGAGGAGGCAACACTCCAGGATGCATGGATTGCCTTGAGCTTGGCAAACCAAGGTGATGGCATCCACTAGCCAGTGTCTCGGCGAGAGGAACACCAATCAACGAGCAGACCCCACTTCAGAGCATAGGCCTGCCTGGTAGAGGGGGCCCTAGCCTGAGTGATAGTATCTATTACAGACCGTGAGAGGTCACTGAGGTCCGCCGCGTCTCCTCCAGAAGCCAAACATGCAGGTTCCACAGATCGGGACGTGGGTGCCAGATAGTGCCCTGCCTCTGAGAAAGAAGGTCCTTCCTCAGGTGGATTCTCCAGGGAGGGGCTGTCGTGAGGAGCATGAGATTGGAAAACCAGGTCCGGGTGGGCCAATATGGCGCAACCAGCAGGACCTGCTCCTCGTCCTCCCTGATCTTGCAGTCTGTGCAAGGAGGCTCACTGGGGGAAAAGCGTTCTTGCGCAAACCCCGGGGCCAGCTGTGTGCCAGCACATACGTGCCAAGGGGGGCCTCGGTCAGGGAAAGAACAACTGGCAGTGTGAGGATTCCTAGGAAGCGAACAAGTCCACCTGGACTTCCCTGAATTGATTCCAAACCAGTCGGACCACTGAAGAAAGGGCCTGGGTCGAGGTAGAATCAAGATGTGGAAGTATGCGTCCTTCAGGTCGATTGCTGCAAACCAATCCTGATGTCGAACGCATGAAAGAATGCACTTCTGCATCAACATCTTGAATGGAAGCCGGTGAAGGGACCAATCCAAGACTCGCAGATCCAGGATGTTGGGAATGATGAAATAAGGACTGTAAAATGCAGATTTAATTTCGTGTGGAAGGACAGGCTCTTCTTGCATCCTTCATCAAGAGGACTGCAATCTTTGCATGCAGGACAGGGGCATCCCTGTCTGGCACTGACATAAAGAAGATGCCCTGAACCTGGGAGAGCACCTGGTGAATTGAATTGCATAGCTGAATCAAATTGTCCGAATGAGCCAGCCAGACAGGATGGGGAGCGTTAGCCAGGCCCCCAAATTCTGAGCAAGCGGCACCATAGGGACGATTCCTGATGTACCCATGGTGGGTCAGCAGAGGGGAGGAAGAGGGCCCAACCTGGGAAGCATGGTGTCCCGAAGTAGAGGCAGAGGAGAAGTTCCTACCTGACTCCCTGGATCCCACGGGAAGGTAGCAAGGGAAGCGTGAGGAAGCGGAGCATCCTGCAACCACAACCTCTTGAGTGGTGATACACTGTGTCGAGACTGATAGTGAGGAAGCAGAGCATCGCTCACAGATCCCAACACATCAGACCCAGAGATGAAGGAAATTGCTCTTTTATTGAGAATGTCGGGGGCCGTCAGAGGACAGCCTGGGAGACGGGGGCAAAGTCAGTCGCTGTGCGCAGCTCCTGCATCAACCCCTGGTCAGAACTACCCTCTTACAGTTTTTTTTAGTGGGTTGGTCTGGTGTACTTGCAGGATACAGGAGGCAGCCTGGCCTGCAGCATTGTAAGTCTTGGCATCCAGGGCTGACATCAGTATACAGGCTTTGGACGGGAAGCAGAACAGGCATCATTGGTTGCGGGGGTGGGGGCCCAGATGTTAGTGGCCCCAAAAAAGCAACTCCTTCCATCTCCGGGTCGCCCATCTCAGGGGTGCTTCGTGGCCTTCTGGAAAGATTTAACGGTGCCCTGAGAAGCGTTTTTTTGAGCAGGGCGGAGGCAGCATGGCCTGCTGCACTGTAAGCCTTGGCAGCCAGGGTTGACGTCAACTTACAGGCTTTGGATGGGAGGCATGAACAGGTGCACTGCAATTGCATACTCCCCCTGGGGAACGTCGAAGTACCCCCTGGCCGCCCCACCATCAAGGGTAGTGAGGAGGGAAGAGCTCAAACGTAACTGGGCAGTGTAGGGAGCCTTCCACGTTTTAGTAAGTTCTTCATGAACCTCCAGGAAGAAAGGCACTGGGATGGAGCATGGCTGAGAGTCACAATCGTCCAGCCTCGAGCGTTCAGGGATGGAGGCGAATTAACCTCCGGCCCGATGCTCTTGGCGACCCAAAGAGCTTGGCCATCAACTCTACTTCTGCCTCTAATTGTGCATCCACCAAAGCCGGGGGCTGCTCAGCAGAGTCTTCAGCATCAGATGACAAATGCTCCCAATGCAGGCATGAACCATCCACGAAAGTCGTCTCAGCATGCTTGCAGCCCAGACACGTGAGACAGGGATCGTGTCCGTCATCTGAGTTAAGGAAACTGCCGTACGCAGAAGCACATGGTTGGAAAGACACCTAGAAGACACTTCACCAGAATGAATCACCAAAATGAATCAGTAAAAAAGAGTTACACTAATAAGTGTAATGCACTCTTTGGTGCATTGAAACCAATGGTCTGTTTGAGCATCTGACATGTCAATTTCTGATTTAACTAATGTCATTCTAATACTATCAGTTTCTCTGCTCAGTGACAAATGAGGGGAGTATTGATAAAACCTGTTCTATAAGAGTCATTCGTGGTGCTATTATCACTATTATCAAGTCACCTACTTGTTTCTACTTTGCAGCATACTTTGGTCAATGATGCTTCAAATTGTGTAGATTATTGCAGAGATGGTAGCTATGACTTTCATAAGCATTCAAGCAATCGATGCTCACCTTGCAGACACCTTGCAGAAGTTAAAAGATCTAGTTATTACTGTAATTCAGTTTGGATATAATAGCACATAAATTATTACCTTCACTTTAAGATGTTAGTTTTCTTAAAAATCATGTGATTACACATTACAATTTCATATTACAAGAAATATGAATGTGAATTCATATTTTGAAAATCTATTATGAATTATAAAATTATTAGTTATTATGAACGTCGAACTATAAATTTGATTCCCAAATTATTATTCCAAAAAACATCCGTTCACAGCAGCAGAAAGAGGGTAAATTTATACTTGATATTCCTGGACAGGATCTGGATTGCAAGAAGTCTACAAATTATAGATATGCCACAGTGAACAGTGCTTAAAACAACCATTGTTTCTTAGTGTGAAGTACAGTGATGCTTGGTCTAATCCCTATACAATATTTTCTTGATGCTGCACCAACTGGGAGTGCTGAATGAAATAGTTAATCTGTAGCTTGAAACAGTGTTAGAGTGGATTAGGACATGTATCTGCAGGATCAGATGGGGACACAGTGGTGGGGTGCTGGAGGGTTTGCTTGCTCACTTTGGAATTTGCATTAAAATGCATAATTCTAGAGTTCTCTATAAAAAAGCCATCAGTTTTGTTTTACTAGAAAAAAATCTTCCATTCTGACTGTACACATTTGCTTGGCTTTCTTTCTTGGCTTTGCACACCTTAATCTTCTCATTCTACTTGACCTCATTTGAGGTTATGTTTGGGGTAAAATCAGGGCATTTGCAAATTTTTGTTACTGGATATAAAGTAATCCCAGTTCCAGTTGTACTTTTCTACTGGTGCTGGTGATTTGTGGTTATTTTCAAATTATTATTAAATAATGACCTACAGATGTTTCCACTGAACATAATAGAATAATTTTCAATCCCTTTCATTAATTGATGTGCTGTATGTGCTGTAAAAGATGTATCATTTTATTGTAATGTCTGTTTTAAAAATACAGTTTTCAAGGACATGCTAATTTCAAGATCCACTGTGTAGCAAATTAGCTCAAAAGGGAAATGTATATAAATAATTACAATTAATTATGATTAATTACAATTAGTTATATCAGCTGCCAGTAGTAACTATAGCAGAATTAAATTGCCATCAACCAATCTGTTTGTCCAGCGAACATTCAGTGTAAGTTCATATCAGCTCTAGGAAAGAAATATTTCCGTGGCTACAGAAAATACTTTCCTACAGTATTAATGCATTAGAGCATGTAGTAAGGATCAAAATCATAAAGGGACAATTAATTTGCAAGGCAGAATCAGAAACTCACGTAATTTGTGCACAAGAGTTTTATTAACTAAATACTAACACAAACTAGTCTAACAAACAAGCAATCAATCAATCACTCATACAGGGGAAAGGGCAAATGAGACTTGATGGATGAAACCATCAGGATATATGTACCCACATATAATATAAATTTAGATCATCAGAAGACAAATTCAAAGAGACCAAACATGGCATCGGTGGGGCTACATTAACTAGTGATCTATCATAACACATACACAAAACAGTATACAATTCAACAGGCAATATACAAGAACAGTAATGGTATACACAATGTCCTGAGGAGATGTGTGTTCATTCACAGAAAGGTTTTCCTATGAATTAATTAGAGAAGAGTCCATTTTGCTGTGCATTATGTGTCTTTCCTATGGAAAATGTAGTGAGAGGGAGAACTCTCAACATGCCATTAGGTCGTAAAGTCTATCTGGTATGACACAAAGGTGTCATGGTTGCCATGGTAACCAGGGTCCCGGGCCTCGTTCACAGACATCTTGGCACCCAGTATGTTTATTGGGTGAGGGGTCTGTGAATGTTTGTTAATCTAATGAATAATTGATTTGTTAAATCAAATGAAAAATGGTGTGTCTGATTGGTCCAGACGCTACAACTGAGAAATTCTCACATGTACGCTTGTGTCTAATGTGTGTTTCAGAGAGATTTGATATATCACTGTATTACTCCCAGTGTCTAAATCAGATTTACTCAGACATTATTACTGTGTTGATTCCTCAACGAGACATTACTAGGACATCAGATTAACAACTTTATCCCCCCAGGATCACTAAAAGTGCTAGTTTGGCAATTTTTTACCCACCACTAACCCTCTGCATTTGCATTGTGCTTAACACACCAAGCTACAAAACTTGTGCATGTTTTGTCATACACAAGATAATGTATAATTACATCTTAATTGCTGTGAATTTCAGGATACTTTTATTTATATATATATATATATATATATATATATAATTCTACAATAAAAAAAAAATCTACAGTGTGCAGAATTTGTAATTATATTGCAGTAAAGTCTTGCTACAGGACAGTTTTTAAAGTCCTGAATGATTTCCTTTTGGGTATTGTTCTAAAAGATCTAGCCATATACAATATAATTAGCATTATTTGTGATTGCTTCAAAATTATGTTATCATTTTACTACTATTACAGTTTTTGCCTACTTTTATTGATCTTTTATCGAATTTTTCATGACCGTCATACTGAAAAGTCAGAGTTGATGTTTCAGTCAGTGCACTAGGTGGCAGCATGTAAATGGCTCTTTGATTGCTGTGAACCAAATGAGCTCATCAGTCTGTCTGTTGGCTCTATGAATATTATAATAAAAACTGGTCATGTCAGACATATGTGTATATACATGCAGGTGTGATGGGTCATGTGGTTACTCAACAACACCTGTAAATTCATGACACAGTTTGTTATTGTGTTATTGTAAATTCTTCAATTTCCATTTTCAAAGACATTTTCTTTGTTTTAAGTTTTGGATGTCAACTTTTTAAACCCCAAGGTAATGGATTTGTAAAAGTCCTTGTCTATTTGATTGAAAAACTTTTTCTATTGCTAGTTTTATAATTAGATTTGTAACATCTTATTTTAGAACTTTACAGGATAAATTAAAGAAGTGTGCTGCTCATTTGAAAATGTACCATTTTTATTATAAGTTGATTGGTGGAAAAACTACAGAAGAGTGAGTGAGAGAAAGAGAGAGAGATATATATAGAGAGAGAGAGAGAGACGGGATGGATGGGGATTTGGAGCAGGGGGTCAGAGGGGGAGGGCTGGGGCACTGTTAGTGGCAATCAGCTCCAAAGTGGCTCACACACACTCACACCAAGCACATGCTCTCACATCGACACACACACACACACTCATATACACACACTGGCAGGAGTCAATCTGTCAGTCAATACCTCAGGATGTGTGTGAGCTGTCCACATGAACACACGGTAAGAAACATGGACATTTTAAAACAAAAGTTTTCTTCGGTTGTCTCTCCATTTCTCCCTCTGTCACTCTCTAGTCATGCTAGTTTTATCCTGACACTCTTTTTTATTCTCTTTTGTATTCCACTCTCAAATCCTCTCTTTTCCCACTTTATCTTCTCTTATATTCTTCCCATAAAACTTAAGAAAAAACAATTGAAGGTTAACCGTTCTCTCAGCTAAAATAATTCTTTAAATAATGATTGTTAAGACTTAAAAACTGTTTTATACGCTTATTGACAGGCATTTTAATGATAACATATCAGTTAAAGTTGGAGTTACAAATGAATGTTTAATAATTCAATGATTTGAATCTATTAAAACTAATAATTACTAATTAAAACGAACACTTTTTCTTCATATTCAAGTTTGTAGATTTTTAGTAGTTTATAATCTAGCCTCTTAATTTAAGGTTGTCTACTTTGCTTTATATTAAGTGAAACAGATTTTTCATTATTTAAATTTCAGTACATGTTCATTTCAAATACTTTATGAAAGTTATCAGTCATTAAAATGAATTCCTGCCTAATCTCAAGATGTGTCTGTACTACAATAAATACAATTTCTTTTTTTCCTCGAAAGACACAATGTAAAATTGTTTAACATAACCCTTGGCAATATTGGAATTTAAATGTGGAATTACTTGAAGTTGTAACCTAAACCTAAAATCTTTCTTCATTATTTATCTTCATATTTGTACTTTTTAGTAGATTGAGTTTATGATCTAACCATTTAGGTGTGTCACCTTGCTTGCTACCATATAAATTGTACCTTTGATTTTATGTCAGTTTCAACATATTGTTGGATTGTCAGTTTTAAAATATGTAAACTTGTGTTATCTCAAGATGCCATAGTATTCATTTTGTAACACAACATTCTTTGAATGGTTCAATTCTATGTACATAAGATGTGTTTAGTTTGTCTGTCTTTTACCCTATAATGAATACTTTGATCTGTATTTCATCAGTCCTAACATTAAATATCGTTTGAGTCGTACATTTATGTTAAGGAGCAACTGTTCAGTGGAATAACTGGATTGATGGTTTAAGATTATGGGATTGGGTTTAGGCCTTTCCACTATTAATCTGAAACTGTTTGCAACCCATAAATCAACGGTATACATAATAAGCCAAGAAATGAACAGCCGGTTATCACAAATGTTCTGTAACGTTTCATGAAAATTAATGTCTTAATGTGTCATTATCAGCCTTTATTGTAATATCAGGCCAGTCTTTGGAATTGTCATGTCTAATGTGGCATAACCTTCCAGCACATCAGTTAGTATGTTAGTCATTACCTGCTAATGTAGTCCTACTATTATTGGTCGCAGATTACCATACAGTATATGCACTGTATTGCTGGAGAAGACTTTGGATGTCTAATCATGATTTTTTTTCTCTCTCTTTCTCTTTGCCAGTTTCAGATGATAGCCTTCAATTCAAAGAAACAGGCATTTTAATAATTGAGTCTAATTCGGCACATTATTGTTTCCATCTCTGTGTAAAAACTGAAGTCTGTTGTTGTTCGCCTTTAAAACTCAAAAACAACAACTTCCATTCTTCCTGTCGACACAGCAATGTCTTCATCTCTGCCACTGCCCTCTTTGCCCTCAAGTCCCCTGGCCATGGAGTATCTCAATGACTTTGACCTGCTCAAGTTTGAAGTGAAGCCTGACACCCCTCCGCCTCCTCCAACAAGCCTATACCCCAAACCAGGCATCCATCAAGAGTTGAACGGATCTCCGTATGCTCCTCGCCCTCCTCCTGACTCCAGCCTCAGCTCTAGTCCCTACACCTCACTTCCTCCATCACCCACGCTCAGTGACGGACACCCACCACCATCTGCATCCTCCTCTTCCTCCTCTCTCTCTTTCCCGTTGTCCATCTCCACCGGGTACATGTCAGGCCAGAGCTCCAGCTCTCAAGGAAACCTGGACGGAAGCCCAGCCGCTGGAGGCCCCACGCCGTGTTCAAACCCGACCTCCTTGGAGGACCTGCTCTGGTTGGCTGCATTGCAGCAGCAGTTCGGTGGGGAGCCCGGAGGTGCCGCGTCTCTGCTGGGAGCTCTTGGAGGAGTGCCGGATCGAGGGGACCGGGATCGAGGAGGGTTCCTGGGATGTGAAGATGCAGTGGAGGCCCTGCTAAACTCTGCTGCAGCCGCCGTAACTTCACAGGTAATATATTTGGACCATGTATTTGTTTGTGTTAGGCCCAAGCAATTGAACACTAACACTTCTAACTTTGAAGCTCAATTTCAGACACCATTGCATTCCAAGAGTTGTTGAAAAACACAATTCACTATGCGAGTGCATTTTGCATTCTTAGCGTACAGTTGAATGCGTAGATTTTCGAAGTATATTCCATTTGATAGCGTGCACAAATTCAGGCGGTCGACACATGCACTCTAGAAAGCTTCATCTTGGTTCAGTGTCTGTGCTATTATTCTTCAGAAGTTATGACTGATGAAAATGTCTTTTGTATTCTTTTAAACTAAAGTTGAAACCCTCACACAAGCGCTTGTCAAAGAGCTTGCTATAGAGTTTAGCTCCAACCAAACAAGCACACTTTAACCAGCTAATCATAGTCTGCCGATCATAAGCGATGTTTCCATCCAAAGTTGTCTTTGTGAGACAGTTCTGGAAGGTAATTATACAAAATCATTTTGATGATGTACTTCCGCTCAGGTTATTAAAACAACGTTTGCGACGAGATCAGTCCTCTGGTTCAACCACGTATCCAATCGAATGATCACATTGAGGCAAAGTCACATGAGTTTTTTCTTGCGCATCAAGGAATTTATTCGGTAAATGTATTTCCATCATAATTCATGCGCTTGTTTTGTTATCTTATTGGCCAGTGTTTCTCAATCCTGGTTCTAGACCAGGGGTGCCCAACCCTGCTCCTGGCGATCGACTGTCCTGCAAAGTTCAGCTCCAACCCTAATCAAACACACATGAAGCAACTAATTAGAGTCTTCAGGATCACTTAAAAATTAAATGCAGGTGTCTTTGATTAGAGTTGGAGCTAAACTTTGCAGGACAGTCGATCGCCAGGAGCAGGGTTGGGCACCCCTGTTCTAGAGCAACCCAATACTGGACATTTTGAATGTCCCATTTATCTCATACCAATTTCAAGTCTTGGAGTCTCTACTAATGAGCTAATAACCTGAATCAGGTATTTTTGATTAGGGAAATATACAAAATGTGCAGTTTTTTCTCCAGGAACAGGGTTGAGAACCACCGGCCAAGGGAAACCACTGGACAAATGTGTTTGTCCAAATGTGCCATTTTCATTGTAATCTCTTTCTAATGTGCTCTTTGTATCTCCTCCGCTCTTTCACAGTTCCCAGTTTTGTCTCAGAGTTCGAGCAGCAGTCACATGGGTGACTCCAGCAGTGACAGCGGTGCTGATGTTGTTCTTAACAAGCCATCAGACATGTGTAACTGCCCTATACTGGTCGTTTCTTCTACCCCTCCATCTCTCTCCAATCTCAACACATCGACCAGTCCCTTCTTACAACCCCTCAGTCCACAGAGCCGCCTCCATCACCCACACCATCAAATGCAAGGCCATTATCATCATCATCATCTTCATCATCATCTGCAAGTCACCCAGGTACTTGCAGTCACCAGTTTATCCAATTTAACTAAAATGGTTGTCAACACAGTCACATGCAGGTACTCAACAGGGATCAGATTTCTTCAGCAGATGAGTTTCCAAAATATTTTTTTAGCTTTTCAGAAATCTCTTTAAAAAGTGAGGAAACTCTTTAAAAAAGTGTATATGTACTTTATTTTCACTTAAGTGGCCTTTTATTTCATTAAAGGGATAGTTCACCCCAAAATTCAAATTCTGTCATCATTTACTTAGCCTCAATTGAGTTTCTTTCTTCTGTTGAACACAAAAGAAGATATTATGAAAATCTTGGTAGCCAAACAGTTGCTGGTAGCCAAATATGCTAAAAAATACTATGGAAGTCAATGGGCTTCCAGCTACTGTCTGGTTACCAACATTCTTCAAAATCTTTAGTGTTCAACAGAAGAAAGAAATTAATTAACATCAGGGTGAGTAAATGATGACAATGTTTTCATTTTTGGGTGACCTGTACCTTTAATTTTACATTATCCGCAAGTATTTTATTTTTCTTTAAATAAAATTTGAAAACATGAATACATTTAAGCACGCTTTTTTCACAAAGTTTTGCATAAATTCAGTAAGAATGCCTTGTTTCATATTTTGATCTACAAATGGTTAGTAATGTTGTTTTGAAGCGTGTTGAAAGCAGTTTGATGGATGTGGCTGGCGAATGCCTGTCTCTAAATGTGGAGCAGTGCTATCAGATTATGGTAATATCTACTATTATTGTGATGTAATCCTGATCACTGTCACTTACACTCAGTCAGATTATGCTGTATGGAAATGTGCTGCTAAAATCACACACACACACACACACACACACACAGTACACCTCTAACAAAAGCTAAACTACACACAAAGCGCATACATTTTTTTTAATTTATTATTATATTACCCAACGTGCTATGTCATGAGAAAAAAACAGCACAGTCATAAAGAAATGTTAATTATTTAGTTGCAAATAGTTAGTGTAGTGTTATGAAGCCTCATGACTTTTGTGTCACTACTAGAATTGTGTTCAAACCACTTGATATCAACAACGTGCAAATTCATATGTTACTATAGAGATGATCGATTTATTTTCAGTGAAGTAGTGTTGGTTCCAATTGAAACATTAGTACACTGTAAAAAAATTCAGGAATTTACAGGATTAAAGAGTTTTACTTAACAATATATTACTGTTGTCAGAAATTTGCTGTGAAATCAATGCATGCTGGGTCATTTTCTTACAAATGACTGTGAATGAACAGCAGAATGATCTAACATCACAGTAATTCGCATTATAAAGTTATAAAGCCACTGTGAGAAATGTAAACTGTTTACTAATCAATTGTTTCGAAGTCACCATAATGGTGATTAGTATTTGTTTGGGCTCTTTGACCTTGCATACTTATATTCAAATTGCTGATCTAGTCATGTCAGAAGTGTGACAAATGAAAACATTTGTTAAAATGATTATAAGCTAGAATATGAAACAGGCTGATTTTAAGATAGTCTAACTCTTCTTAGCAAGAACATGAAGATTTATTTTAGCATTATTTAAGCATGAAGATTAATCAGTAACTTATTTCATATTCATAACTGTTTACAAAACGCAATAATGGTAACACTCATCAAATAAAAACAACACTTACAACATAAACCAACAACACAGACTGCTAAAAGTGAACCAAAAACGAGTTATAGCAGAAATAAAACCAAGAATTAAAAACTCTACAGCATGATCTGTTCATGGTGCATTGCATGCTGGGTGCTTTCATAGTACACGTGCACTGTAGAAACACAGTATGATGCTGTTTGTTCACAAGAAATTTCTGAGAGTGCAGTTAGAGACAAGAGAAGTCCCACTGTGAAATTACTGTGTAAGTAATGCAATTATTAACCTGGAATACACTGTCATTTCACACTAACATTTTTAACAATGTAGAGTTTTTTTTATTCTTGGTTTTATTTGTGCTATAACTTGTTTTTGGTTCACTTTTAGCAGTTTGTGTTGTTGGTTTATTTTATAATGTTGGTTTATGTTGTAAGTGTTATTTTATTTGTTGTGTGTTACCACTTTTGTGCTTTGTATGTCGAGTATTAATGTCACATCTTTCAAAGACGGTTCTCTGCAGTTGCTTCATTATTGTGAAAGATCCGTCCACAAACAGTTATGGATATGAAATAAGTAACTGATTAATCTTCATGCTTAAATAATGCTAAAACAAAATGTTCTTGTTAAAGGGATAGTTCATCCAAAAATGAAAATGTGATGTTTATCTGCTTACCCCCAGGGCATCCAAGATGTAGGACTTTGTTTCTTCAGTAGAACACAAACAGAGATTTTTAACACAAACCGTTGCAGTCTATCAGTCTTATAATGCATGGCAGTGGTAACAAAATCTATGAGAGTAAAAAAAACATGCACAGACAAATCCAAATTAAACCCTGCGGCTCGTGACGACACATTGATGCCCACTCCCGAATGAGTTCGCGCGAGAGAATGTAATCTTTTAGTTTTAAGTCAGTTTGAACAATCCGGATAAGCGCAAGTAAATACCATTTTGATTAGCCATCGTACCTACAATGACTGTGCACTGTGTAACCAATGAGTGATACACACGAGAAATCACTTCCGGCGCTTGCGTAAACTACGCCAGAGTGCGTACACACCTCACGCACTGGATGCCGCGCGTGCGCCCAAAGACAGTTGGACATAGTGGTGTATTAGAGGTAAAATATGATATAAATACTGTTCAGTTTCTGCCACAAACCGATCGTTTCGTGTCTTAGGACATCAATGTGTCGTCACGAGCCGCAGGGTTTAATTTGGATTTGTCTGTGCATGTTTTTTTTTACTCTCATAGATTTTGTTACCATTGCCATGCATTTGTAAGAAAATGACCCAGCATGCATTGATTTCACAGCAAATTTCTGACTACAGTAATATATTGTAAAATAATACTCTTAAATCCTGTAAATTCCTGGCAGTTTTTACAGTGCAAGTATGGCTTTCATGTTAGGGCATCTTGCCAAATGCCACTCTTGACCAAGAAGAGCAAAGATGACTTGAACATGCTAAAATTCATTTGGACAGACCTGTGGAGCTCTGGAAGAATGTTTTATGGAGTGATGTGACCAAACTGGAACTTTTTGGACCCATGGATTAGTGGTATGTCTGGTGCAAAAAAGAACACCAACTCCATGGTCAAACATGGAGGTGGACCAGTCCTGTTATGGGGGTGTTTTACTGTTGCAGGAAGTGGAAATTTTGACTGTATGAAGGACATAATAATAATAATAATAATAATAATAACAACTTTATTTTTATATGGCACCTTTAAAACCTCAATGCGCTTTACATAATAAAACAAACGAGTAAAAATACAACACACACGACAACCAATTAAAAACAAACTAAGATATAAAAATCAAAACAGTCAAGAAGAAGCTAACCTAAAAAATTAGTTTTCAAGTAAGATTTAAAAATACTTAGGTTCTGTGCATCTCTAATTTGTAGAGGGAGTGGATTCCAAAGCCTAGGAGCGTAGGAAGAGAAAGCCCTGTTCCCTACAGAGTGCAACCGTGTCTGTCGAACTACCAATAAACCAGCTTGTGAGGACCGTAAATGACGCTTGGGTGTATATAAATTTAAAAGTGCAGACAGATATTGAGGGGCCAGACCATGCAGTGCCTTATATGTGAGCATAAGGCAACTTTATTTTTATATGGCACCTTTAAAACCTCAATGCGCTTTACATAATAAAACAAACAAGTAAAAATACAACACACACATGACAACCAATTAAAAACAAACTAAGATATAAAAATCAAAACAGTCAAGAAGAAGCTAACCTAAAAAATTAGTTTTCAAGTAA
Source organism: Sinocyclocheilus grahami (assembly GCF_001515645.1). Classification (NCBI taxonomy): domain Eukaryota; kingdom Metazoa; phylum Chordata; class Actinopteri; order Cypriniformes; family Cyprinidae; genus Sinocyclocheilus; species Sinocyclocheilus grahami. The sequence goes on from NW_015507262.1 coordinate 36,325, forward strand.
GATTTAAAAATACTTAGGTTCTGTGCATCTCTAATTTGTAGAGGGAGTGGATTCCAAAGCCTAGGAGCGTAGGAAGAGAAAGCCCTGTTCCCTACAGAGTGCAACCGTGTCTGTCGAACTACCAATAAACCAGCTTGTGAGGACCGTAAATGACGCTTGGGTGTATATAAAGTTAAAAGTGCAGACAGATATTGAGCCTTATATGTGAGCATAATGATTTTTAAATCAACTCGGAACCTGACCGGGAGCCAGTGCAAAGACTTTAGAATTGGTGTAATATACTCATTTTTCCTGGCACCAGTCAGGATCCTAGCAGCTGAGATTTGCACACATTGCAATTTGTTAAGTGGGGTTTTAGGAACCCCAACAAGAAGTGCATTGCAGTAGTCAATGCGAGAAAAAATGAAGGTAATCATTTTGAGTTTAGAGTTTGTTTAGAGCCAATTTGATTTTTTTTTTCATTATTCATCAACTTTGCATTCTCAGAATCACTCAAATTGGTATATTAGTAAACTTTCTCTAATAGTTTACTGATGCTTTTGTTGAATTGCTTTAATAAAATATTGTTATTTTGCAGAATCATTTTGATTGCAACTGTTTGAACACAACTCTAGTAGCACCAAAAAATTAAAAGCCATGAGGCACGACAAACTACACTAACAAAATAAATTAATAATACTTCTATATGACTGTGGTGTTTTTCATCTCACTGTACACTACATCAGACATTTCAACTGCTGTGTACTAATCATTTATCCATTTAGAGCCAATTTGATTTTTTTTTCATTATTCATCAACTTTGCATTCTCAGAATCACTCAAATTGGTATATTAGTAAACTTTCTCTAATAGTTTACTGATGCTTTTGTTGAATTGCTTTAATAAAATATTGTTATTTTGCAGAATCATTTTGATTGCAACTGTTTGAACACAACTCTAGTAGCACCAAAAAATTAAAAGCCATGAGGCACGACAAACTACACTAACAAAATAAATTAATAATACTTCTATATGACTGTGGTGTTTTTCATCTCACTGTACACTACATCAGACATTTCAACTGCTGTGTACTAATCATTTATCCATTTCGTCCATGTGAGTGTTTGATGAAGCTTTGATCATCATGTTGTGTCCATTCTGTGACAAATCTCTGACTTATCTCTTATTGTCTCTTTCTCTTTCAGTGTGGGGTGGATGAGCATTTTTCCGACGAGCAGTTGGTAAATCTGTCAGTGCGAGAGCTGAACAGACATTTGCGTGGAGTAAGCAAAGATGAGGTGGTCCGTTTGAAACAGAAAAGACGGACGCTGAAGAATCGCGGTTATGCCCAGTCCTGCCGTTACAAACGACTCCAGCACCGGCACGCGCTTGAGTCCGAGAAACACATTCTCACACAGCAGGTACACGACACACACACATCTGGATCGAGAATATGACAAAAATTAGACAAATACAACCACAAACAACAAAAATCAATTATAACCAGTGTTGGGGAAAGTTACTTTTAAAAGTAATGCATTACAATATTACGTTACTCCCTAAAAAAGTAACTAATTGCATTAACTAGTTACTTTTTATGGAAAGTAATGCATTACGTTTTACGTTACATTTGCGTTACTTTTGCTCATCTGGGCTGGATTGCTTGTTTATTTTTTATGCATATTTTGGCAAATGTAAAAGCCCTCTCACACCAAAAGTGAAATGACTAAAAAGCTCAAAAAAAAAAAATAACTTTCAGTTGTGCCGCCATTCTGGATTGCATGTAGAATAGGACGCAAGAGAAGAAAGTTCAAATCTTTCATCGCAATCACAAAAAAAATAATAATTCTACACAAATGCAACATTTTTGCTTAATCGTATAGTTGAATTGGATCATTGAAGGACAACATATTTTGGCAAATGTAAAAGACCTCTCACACCAAAAGTGAAATGACTAAAAAGCTAAAAAAAATAAATAAATAAATAACTTTCAGTTGTGCCGCCATTCTGGATTGCATGTAGAATAGGACGCAAGAGAAGAAAGTTCAAATCTTTCATCGCAATCACAAAAAAAAAAATAATTCTACACAAATGCAACATTTTTGCTTAATCGTATAGTTGAATTGGATCATTGAAGGACAGTGTCACGAACTACCTGTTTTGATTTTGTTTTCATTTGTTTCTGTCGATTACCTGTTTTCCTTTGTTCCAGTTCCCCGTTCCTTGTTTGTTACTATGGTTTCTGATTAACTAGTCATCACCTGTTCATCATCTGAGTTCTATCACCCTGTGTATTTAAGTTCCTCCTGTTCATTCAGTTGGTTTCTGGTATTGTTTGTGTGTAGGCACGCTGTTATGTTGCCTTCTCGTATTTGGATTACCTGAGTTTGTTTTATTAAAGAACCTTTTGTTTGTAGAAACCTGTTTGAACCTTTTTCATCATCTTCCTCTGAACCTGTTCGTGACAGTCAGCAGCAAAGACATTGGTTAATAAAATGGGATTAAATACATAAAGGATTTTTGTTTTGTTTTATTGCAGGCTTGCGTCATATTCTGAGTTTGCTTTTTTACTGTTTTTATTCATTTTGAGGAATACTGAATTTGTTTTTATGCAAATGAGATGAGTAAATGCATGTTGACATTTATGGCGCTTTTCCACTGCGTGGTACGGCACGGCACGGAACGGCTCGGCTCGGTTTGCGTTTCCACTGCAGTTCAGTACCGCTTTAGAGTGGGCGGGATTATTCACATGTCGTTATAGTTGCACCGCCTCTACTGCCTAAAAAAATGTTTCATTCCACGTCGCCCCATCAAGCTCTCGCTGGATCCACTCCTCTACTATCAACAAGTGGAACGTCTGTATTTCCTCAACAGACAGCGAAACAGCCACTTTTTGGTTGTTAAAAAAGGTGCGCTCGTTCAAAACAGTTGCGTTCGATCCTTCGTTGGCTGTGCTGATTTAAATCTAGCGGCTCTGTTGTGTTTGTGTCGCAAGTTCAGTGACGCACTATAGTGACGATTCTCTCTGGCCAATCCGTGATCAGCAGAGTTTACACGTCACGTTTTGGTAACGGTACGGTTCACTTGGAACCTCAACCGAAGTGGTACTAAAAAAAGTACCAGGTACCAGGTACTGTACCCAGTGGAAACCCCCCCCACAAGTGAACCGTACCGAGCCGTTTTTGAGCCAAATAGTTTTTAGTATTTAATATCTGTGATATCTCTCTGTTTTGGTTCCTCTAGCTGGAGCAGCTGCAGTGTGAGCTGTCTCGTGTGTTGAGAGAGCGAGACACATACAAAGCCCGTTACGAGAAGCTCATCAGTTCAAATGAGACCCGGCCTTCCCATCCCAACACCTCGCCTTCTCCTACTCCTCCGGATTACTTTTTGTGACAAAATGAACATTGTACGGATGAGAATTGAAGGAGAGATGATTTCTGTGATGGGTGAACGTAATTCAAAAGAGCTGTGGCTACAACTCAACTTAAAATAAGCTATTTACCAAAGCGGATTGATTGTGAGGTGGACCTGGATTGTGACATAATCTCGTGCTACTGCTGATGGGATTGCGTTTTTGCCCATTGTGAGCTTGTATAGCACCAACATGATTGCATTAGCTTTCATAGGTATTCATACCTAAAGGGGTTCTTTTAACACATGCATGTACATTTAGATAGACACTGAAATGTACAGAATCAAATTAATGAAACATAAAGCATTTTACATATGTATAATGAATTATTTGAGGACCATAGAATATTGAATTAAAGGAATGAGTAGGTGAATTTTATAATAAATAAGATTTATTAAATATGTTGGCTATTTATTTATTCAACACATTTACAGTTTTTGAAATGATAATGGTTTCATTCTGTTCTGTATGAATCAATAAATAAGTAGCATTTTATACTTGTTTATCTTTGATGATTCAGCCAAGCCCGCATATTACTTAATATGACACTGAAGTCAATGAAAGTTTATGGAAGTCAATGGGTACCGTCAACTGTTTGGTTACCCACATTCTTAAAAATATCTTCTTTTGTGTTCAGAAGAAAAAAGAAATGCATACAGGTTTAAAACAACTTTGTGGCGAGTAAATGATGACAGAATTTCCATTTTTGGGTGAACTATCCATTTAAGAGTTAGGATTACTTTTATTAGGCCCATACAGATTTCGTTTATGAAAGCATTTGACATGAAAAAGGGATTTTCCATCATTTACCAGTATGTAAAAGTCACACTCAGTTGCTAGATAATTCATCCAAGTATAAAACTTTAAAGTTTGAAAAAACAAAAAAACATTTACATTCTATATCCTGTTAATATTGATATTGTACAGTTTTGGTGTTTTAACGTTCAAAAAAGTATGTGTGCGCATTTTTTGCCAATACCTATGAATACTAATGAGATCACCCACGGAAACACAAAAGGCTTGCTTTCTCATTGTGTTGAACTATTTGTCATGATGATTTTAGTTCTTACAAGAGTTTCATTAGCACATTTATTTGGCATTCACCAAAATGACTGTTTTGGAGATATAAATCTAAAACTGCTGACTTTTTGAGCAAGAGCGTATAACGCATATAGAATCTCTGATTATGTGTATAAGCCATCTGTGTGATGTTTGCACTGAGGGGTTCATAGTAGCTACTGCAACCCACTGGAAAACAATGCAATCAACAACCAAACACAAACCAAGTGAAAATCATTACATAACTTTGAGTGACTGTGTCTTTGGAAGTTACATTTTCTGATCAAGGTAAAGTTACGGGTATAATTTAACCGTGACATCCAATTCATTTAGCAATTCACAGAGCTGGTCACTGTGGGTGTTAGTAGATGCCTATTTAGATGTAGACTTTTCTAGGAGGTTTACTTGGCTTGCCATACAGTAGGTCTATAAATTGAATTTATCTGGCTATTTTCCTTATTTATTCACAGTATTTATTCATTGTTTGTAATGTGATAATTGTGTTTGATAGTGTGTATTAATATTCATATTTTGTCGCAGGGTAAAAAATATTATAAGAAAGATTATATTCCTTATGCTCTGTTTGTAGTGGTTTCTTATTAAATAAACATACTTTTACCATTAATGATTGCACTATTTGTTGATTGTACAACTAACTCATTCATCTGATGTGTCATACTTTTTATTTATTTAGGTTTAGATTTTGTTTTTTTCAACTTACCGTTTTGGTGAATAGTGTTTGCTTTAGTTGCCTCTTGACCCTTGACTTATTAAATATAAGTTTCTCTTTGGTTGTTACAATTGTGTTTATAAAGCACATGTGTGATGGCAAGGAACTTATGATAAGATCATTTCATGCATCTGAGTCTCTAATTGCTGTTGAAATTTGTAGTGCTTTTATGATTTCTGTTTTAATGCAGTTTGATGATATAACACAATGTGGGAAAACTTTATTAGCCACTTTTGGAAATATGGTTCGTTAAGAGGTTTCAACTCTGGCACTCATAGACATGAAGAATCAGCATGTGAATCTCAGCGATGGTGACAACATATGCAGCATGAATCTGTCTGATGATCGTCACCATTGTTGAGATTCATATGCTGATTCTTGATGTCTGTGTGTCTAAACAGTACAAATGTTCTAAACTGGTATACAAAGTGTTTTTTTTAAGTTCTTCATATTTCTCTGTTTTTCTTTTTCTCCTTGTAGCTGGAAATCAGCTCACAGACAATTTGCGGGTTTTATATATATATATATTTGTTTTTTTTTGTTTTTTTATAATTACAGTCTTGCTCGAGAACTCCGGTCTGACGCACACGGGTTCTCGCGTTATTTCCTTATCATATCTCGCGTGTGTTTTGTTGTGAAACGTAGTTTGCGGACCAGACTTCCTAAGTCATGCAGTGTGAAACCCCCTGTCGCCGATCCATCGTGCAGTGTGAACACAGCAGCGACTGAATGCCACCCCAGATAGTCACGCAGTGTGAAAACAAGGCGATCCGACGAGTTTGAAAATCGTGCAGTGGGAACTCGGCATAAGGCTGTGGCTGAAGTCAGTTGTAGTTCTTATGTTTTTCTTTTCTTCAGTGATTCGGCTTGTTAACAGCAGGTGTTCATTACTAATGCTCAATCAGCATTTAATTAATCACATAATTATCTCATTAATTTTAACACTGCTTCAGTGTTACTTTAACACTCTTTTAGAGTGGGACCATATACGTATGCTCCGAGCAGTGTTAATTTAACACTCGGGATTTTACTGTGTAGTCACCCTCAGGCCACCCGAGATGTACAGGAGTTTGTTTCTTCATGGGAACATATTTAGAGAAATGTAGCATTACATCACTGTCTCACCAGTGGATCCTCTTCAGTGAATGGGTGCCGTCAGAATGAGAGTCCAAACAGCTGATAAAAACATCACAATAATCCACACCACTCCATAAAAGAGAAAAATTGTGTAAAGTGAGTTCTCAACAAAATAATTGATTTTAAATCACCCAGAACCCTTAACAGAAATGACAGTGATGTGATCAACCTGTAGAATTTGTGAAGGTTTTGAAGTATTTGGGAACTATGATTGATTGTAAACTGAATTTCTCTGGCAATCTGGATTTTATCTGTAAGAAAGCAAATCAGAGTTTATATTTGCTAAGGAAACAGAGAATTTTCTGTTAGCCAAAGTGTTTTACAAAGAGATTATATTAGCTTAATAGTATAATATAACGTCTGTAAATAAAGTAAAGGTAACACTTTATTTGAAGGTGTCCTTGTTACACGTTACATGTACTTACTATTATAATAACTATTAATTATGCGTAGTTACATGCAAGTAACCCTAAACCAAACCCTAATCCTAACCCTAACCATATAGTAAGTATATGTAGTTAGTTCATATTACTCAGTACTTAAATGCATAATTACACTTTAACAAGGACACCTTAAAATAAAGTGTAACCAAAGTAAAATTAAACAGGATCATAAGGATGCCAGCCAAAATCATAGAGACAAAAATCTATTGATCAGCTGTATGATAAAGCAGTTAGGAGGAAAGCTTTGGCTATAAGTGGAGATATAACGCACCCTCTGATCTGTCTTTGAATTGTTACCATCCGGTAACTGCAGTGTTTTAGGAGAGGTGAATATATTATTTATTTGATTGTGTTATGTGAATGTTTTGTGCTGTCATTGTTGTATGTAAAGCAAAGCCAAAGACAAATTTTCAGCCAAGGCTGATCAATAAAGTATAACTAAACTAAACTAAGACCTTAATTGATGGACTGGAGTGGTGTGGATTACTTGTGGATTATTGTGATGTTTTTATCAGCTGTTTGAACTCTCATTCTGACGGTACCCATTCACTGCAGAGCATCCATTGGGGAGCAAGTGAAAATCTACAATGCTACATTTCTCCAAATCTGATGAAGAAACAAACTGTATTGGACTAAAATCTACTGACGATGCTCACACAGTGTATAAAAACTTCCCCAAATGTTTTTCACAAGTTTTGTACTTTTTTAGAAAATTTCCCCCCATCTTGTTGCACTTGCAGAGTTCCAATCCAGAAATGACTGGCCTACACTGGCCTAAAAGTTTGTAAATCTTATTATGATATATTATTACCAAATACTGGATTAAATCTTTCTATCAGCTATAGCACAGGTTTGTATTTCTTTTTGGAACTGATTGTATGCTTCATTGATCTGAGCTTATGCACCTCCGTTTTTAAGTGAACATCCAAAAACAATGTTTATTTATTTATTTATTTTATTTTTCTTACTCAAATGCTTAGATCAAAAAGGCCCACAAACAGTGGGCCGAAAGGTTCTGAAATACTATACCTGTCCTAAATGAAAGAAAACATGTTAATAAAACGATTTAATCCAATATTTCATGATAATATAGCATAATGAGAGAATCACAAGCACATTTTAAAAGGAAAGTCATTTTTGACCAAGAACACCAAATTAGGTAAAGGATTTTCAGCACAGCACGAGGGTTAAAGTACAATATTCCCGTAAAAAGTACTCACATTAAAGTGGTCATATGATGCTGCTAAAAATAACATTATTTTGTGTATTTGGTGTAATGAAATGTGTTTATGCGGTTTAAGGTTAAAAAAACACATTATTTTCCACATACTATACATTATTGTTTCTCCTCTATGCCCCGTCTTTCTGAAACGTGTCGATTTTTACAAAGCTCATCGGTCTGAAAAGTGAGGTGTGCTGTGATTGGCCAGCTATCCAGTGCGTTGTGATTGGCTGAATACCTCAAGCGTGTGACGGAAATGTTACGCCCTTACCATACTGTGATGCCCTGTCCAGCCGGAGTGATGATTCAAAACCACTAAAACCCATTATAAACGAGGCATTTGTTGCATCCAGTGGGGACATAATTACTGATTATAATGACTTATACTGTCTTTTTACGCATTGCATCGCGCCGCGTAAACATAAAACCATGTCTGCATTTGTGATCGAAGAAATGACAAACAACAAGCACTTCTCTACACTGCCCAAAACTCGCGTTTGAATCATCAGTGGCAAATCCTTTAAATGAAAACGTACTTACGTGAGTCAGAACAGCCGGCTTGTAGTCTTAACATTACTCTCCCAGGATCAGTAAACAGTCCTCCATAAAATGTGCTGCACACATCTGAATATTTGGGTTGAAGTGTTCTGGAACAGTGTTGTAAATACAACTTAACCACTGATTTCTAGTCGTGTCCATTTTTGGAAGACCAAACAAAGTAGTTTCGCTTTCACAAAGACAGTATAAGTCATTATAATCAGTAATTATGTGCCCACTAGATGCAACGAATGCCTCGTTTATAATGGGTTTTAATGTATTTGAATCATCGCTCCAGCCGGACAGGGCATCACAGTATGGTGAGGGGCGTAACATTTCCGTCACACGCTTGAGGTATTCAGCCAATCATAATGCACTGGATAGCTGGCCAATCAGAGCACACCTCGCTTTTCAGACCGATGAGCTTTGTAAAAATCGACACGTTTCAGAAAGGCGGGGCATAGAGGAGAAACAATAATGTACAGTATGTGGAAAATAATGTGTTTTTTTAACCTTAAACTAAATAAACACATTTCATTACACCAAATACACAAAATAATGTTCTCTTTAGCAACAGCATATGACCCCTTTAACTTTTTTTTTGCACTAAAGGTCAGATTTCCTTGCATCATTTAAGATGATATCAGTTTAACAATCTGAGTGAAAAATTAATCGAAAATATTTCAGAATTTCCGATTTTATTTATTTATTTAATTAGTATTTGGTCAAATCATTTCATTATCACAGCACCCTCTTGAGCTGACTGAAGCTGATGATCATGTTATCCAGCATGCAAGGAAATCGGTAGTTTTGTTCAAAAGAAGTGACCGTTAATGCCACAAATGTAATTAGTGACCCAGAGATATTTCTTATTCACTTTATTTTTGTATAAAGCACAGACAATGTTAGGATGGTAAGGGCTGTTAACTTTTTAAGATCGTCAGGTCGTAAGAATGACATTAGTGCAGGAAGCAGATTTGACTTGTTCTCTGCTGCCCCCTACTGCTAATGTTGCTCATTGATTCAATTGCACCTGATTTAACTTTACAGATTTTATTATGTATCTGCTAAAGTAAAAAGATTTCTGGAATTATTGGAACAATATAATAAAATATCATTTATTAAAATAATTATATTAATTATTATTTTTAAATTCATATTTTTAGCTAGGACACCTTAAATTGATCTAAAATGACAGTGCATGTTGAAAATACATGTCAAATTGTGTCTCTCAGTGTCACCAATGTCAATGTGTCTAAATGTCAAATAAATGGCGTTCTTCAAACTTTCTGTTTATTAAAGGATCCTGAAAAAAAGCCACTGTATTGTGGTTTCATTAAGCAGCACAACCATTGTCAACATTGATAACAAGAACTGTTTCTTGAGCAGCAAATCAGCATATTAGAATGATTTCTGAAGATCATGTGACTCAGTAATGAATAGCTTGCTTCGCCACTCCACGACCTGGAAAATAGTGCAGATTATAAATAATTACATTTAATACTGTTAGTTTTCATGAAAGATGAACTGTTAAAACCCTTTAACAGTTCTTAAACAAACTATTTCTCAGTGTGAACAACATTTTAATAATCTAAAAAACATTTTTTTTCCAATATAAAGAACCTTTTGTGGTCTGGAAAGATTCTGTGCACTGTAAAAAATGACCGTGAATTTAACGCTAAAAGACTGTAAAAATGCTACAGTAAAAACCTGTTAAATGGTTAACGGTAAATTCCCCTACTATATACAATGAAAAACTGTATTGGACATTACATGTTATGGACATGAATTTTACGGTAGTATACCGTTTTTGGAAGTGAAAACGACTGTATAATTTACAGTGAATAACCGTACATTGACATTCCCAGAATTCCCTGCGTCACATTTCAAATTTGATGTTTTTTTGTTGAAATAACTGTTTCTTCTTAGTTTTTTCTTATCAGTTTTGTATATTAGGGTTGTGTGTTACACCTAATGGTGTTAAATGAATGTTTATTGCATTATTTCAGTTTCATGTGTGTTACCGTGATGTGTTTAGTGTTTGTGTGAATGACACACTGTGCACCTTCTATACATGTTATTATTTAAAAGCTGCTTGTGATGAGCTTTGGTTCATCATGTGACTTTCTCATCACCACCTGCATTTGGTGGTTATCAGTGGATTACAAAGGTACAAAACAGATTTCAGTACTTCAATAGGTTGGTATATTAACATTATATCAGTTAATGAAATTACGGTATTTAACTGTAAATTTAAGTTAAAACTTTAAAACCTAAAACGTTGCTACCGTATTTTTTACGGTAAAATTCCGGCAACCACAGCTACCGTTTTTTTACCGTAAATTGTACAGATTTGTTTTACAGTGTGGATGTTAAAGGTTTGGAATAACTGATGCAAATAAAGAAGCTTTATTTGTTAAAGTGTAGGCTAATATTTGCCAAACTAATTGTTGTTTTTGATTATGTATCCCATTTATGTATAATGGACAAAGTAAGATTACGTACATACTTATTTGTCCCAATTTATTAACTGTAAACTAATCTTGTCATTAAAGCGCTTTCTTTTCTTTTCTTTTTTTTACTTTTTAAAATAATAACCATACATATTAACTAATCAAAGCAATCTCTTTACACTTTAACATGTAATTTTTATTTATTTGCAGTGTGCACAGAACAAGATTTTTAACAAAGTATTTTTAGATTAATTAAAAAAAACTACACTATACTATTTTGCATAGCATCCTTGAAAATGGCATGTGAGACAGGAGTTTTGAGAGTTATGCATCCCAAATCATAGCTGGCTGTTAAGCAACCCTTTGGTAAATTGAAATGTGCATTCATGATTTATAGGTTAGTATTCCCCCTAATTTCCGTTTGTTTTCTTTCTGTCAATTCGTGAAATATGGTCAACCCGATCTCATGAAAGTGCGTATAAATAGTACGCCAAATAAAAACGAAAACTCGTGGTATTGATACGCAAAAATGGACTTTGGCGTGCATATGCTACGCGATTGGTAGGTTTAGGGTTGTGAGGTAGATGCGTATCATATGTACGCCAACAAATTTCGTATAATATGCATGCCAAACACATGCGTATCATATGCACGCCAACAATTTTCGTATCATATGCACACGAAAACTGCGTATTTTATGCACGTAAAACACATGCGTATCATATGCACGCCAACAAATTTCGTATCATATGCACGCGAAAACTGCGTATTTTATGCACGCAAAACACATGCGTATCATATGCACGCCAACAAATTTCGTATCATATGCACGCGAAAACTGCGTATTTTATGCACGCAAAACACATGCGTATCATATGCACGCCAACGAATTTCGTATCATATGCACGCGAAAACTGCGTATT
>NW_015507262.1:48555-89241 GCF_001515645.1 Sinocyclocheilus grahami
GGAGCATATGCCCGCGACACCTGCGGATTCTATGCCCGCAAAACACATGCGTATCATATGCACGCCAACAATTTTCGTATCATATGCACGCGAAAACAGCATATTTTATGCACGCCAAACACATGCGTATCATATGCACGGCAACGAATTTCGTATCATATGCACGCGAAAACTGCGTATTTTATGCACGCAAAACACATGCGTATCATATGCACGACAACAAATTTCGTATCATATGCACGCGAAAACTGCGTATTTTATGCACGCAAAACACATGCGTATCATATGCACGACAACAAATTTCGTATCATATGCACGCGAAAACTGCGTATTTTATGCACGCCAAACACATACGTATCATATGCACGCCAAAGTCCGTTTTTGCGTATCAATACCACGAGTTTTAGTTTTTATTTGGCGTACTATTTATACGCACTTTCATGAGACTGGTTTGTTATCACATATGTTTGTGAATAGTGACTTAAAGTGACAGATACATTATTATAAACCTGGAGCTCTGATGTTGTGTGTCTCTTTCTTTCTGTAATTTTGCTGCAACTTGGACTTTTAAAGGTTGAGTTTTATATAAATAACCACAGCTATCCCCAATATTATGCATGGCATGGACTTGCATGGAATTAATGGTGTTATTATTTACAGGGTCAATATTTCTAATGTTTTAGGATTTCATTTTTTAGCTGTTGTTATTCATGAGTTAAGTGTCATGGTCATTCACACCATATGATGCTTATATTCTAGATTAATACTGATATTTAAGCAGAATATTTAAGAATAATCTATCTAGCAAATAGATTATTATATGCACGACATTTTACTAATATTGCACAAAAGTCTTTGACGGAAGTGACTCATTAGCGCTTCATGCTGCAGAATAATGCACTTTTAACCGCTCAGAGTTTCACAAAATGTCTTAAAACTACACGTTTTATTACATGCATTTTAGTCTCCCACACTGGTCGCTTAATTATCTTTGCGAGTGTAATATTTTGATCCCCGCAGTCAGACAGACGGCGATATCTTACTTTGGTGCTCTTTTCAGCGGGATTTCTGCCTATTTGGACTGAAAAACACAAAGCGACATAATTTTGCATAGACTTAATTTGAGTGACATTGGGATGTGAACTCATGAAATCACATGTGAAATATTAAAGTGTTGAAGTGACAGAAAAGTGCAGTGCGCGAGGTTAAACTCGTTTGAAGGGATGGACCAACATGAATCATAAAAAGAGTCTGTTTATTGAAGGTAAGACGCGTCTTTATTGTGTTTTAATGTGCTTTAATGTGCTCTTGTGTTCGTGTATAAATGTGAATCCGTCAGATTTCATCGTGTGTGCGTTAGCGCACGTGCTAACCGAGCAGCAGCATTCACGCTGCAAAAATATAAGCATCTGAGCTGATTAAACAATAAATATACTTACATTAAAGTGCATTGTATTACACGTGTGTAGTTTGAAGGTCTGTCCCCTTGTTAAAGTATCTGTTTCAGTGTATGGATGCTAAAGCAGACTGGGGCCTGATGCTATGCGAGATAAACAAACTTCAGAAATCATTGAATTAAAAAAATATATATAACGTTATATATCTTAAATCATTCTAAATGTGCTCACTATGCCTTGTCATCAACCATAAATAGGACTGTATCTATGCATTCATCACGACTTGAGATTTTTAGCTGTGTTTCTCATTGATTCAACGTGGGCCCTCCAACCCTGTAATATCAGTATAACGTTACGTGAAAATATTATTTTCCTCTCATATGAATATATTCTCCTGTGTTCATCTGCAGAATAATCATATTGCCATCAAAATACATAAAAGACATGAATGAAATGTTCACATTCATGTCGACTACACTTGCAAATGTGATCAAATATGTTAGTGTTTCTAATTTATATGCAGCTTTATCAAGAAAAACTTTGATGTTGGTTCGACAAAGTCTGAAGAGTGGTTTTTAAAAATGGTCAAGTCACCTTTCCTTATATAGTGCATTATACAAGAGTTTTTACAGAGATAGTTAGGACTATAGGTGAATACAGATAGATAGATTGATTTAAAAAAAATGCTTTTTCTCATCAATATAGCATTTAATTGATTACAAATAATCAAAAGGAAAAAAACAGTAATAGTGTCATTGATTTTTGATAGAAATAATAAATGTTTTCCATTTTCAGAAATCTTGTCTGCAGCCATTACTTCTATTAAAGGGGTCATATGATGCGATTTCAAGTTTTCCTTTCTCTTTGGAGTGTTACAAGCTGATTGTGCATAGATAAGATCCCTGAAGTTGCAAAGACTAAAGTCTCAAAACCAAAGATATATTCTTTATCAAAGTTAAGACTCTGCCACGCCCCCCTAAAACGGCTCGTTCTAACACGCCCCCACATGTCTACCTCACTATGTGGAAATATTAGCATAATGCGCCCAAATGTGCACGCAAAGAAAGAAGGTGTGGTTTCAGTAACCGCAGTTAGTGTTGAAGCAGCATGTCAGGGAGACGCTGTGTGTTTCTAGACGAAAGCAAAGCATGTCAACATATTCTGTTACACCAAATACACAAAATAATGATCTTTAAAAAAAGCATCATATGACCCCTTTAAATTGTTAAAATGTTGCATTTTCTTCTTGGTTTGGTTTGTATCGAGCGGCAACCTCCCGCTCTCTCTCGTGAAGCCAACACGGAAGTGACTTAAACTGTAATTCATCGACTGGCCGCTAGAGGTGGGCTGCAAAAGGGAGTCAATCCCATAGACTCCCCATGTTAAAATGACCAACTTTACAGCAGTAAATTTTTTTATAACTAATCCGTTTAAATTATATTAAGCCTTAAAGTTCTGCATAATTGAGGGCGTGGCCACTTGAGTGACAGATGGATTGCTGCTGCTGTCACCACCGTCGAGCTAGGTGGGCGTGGTTTCAGCAACCTGCTCCCCCCTTTTTTCCCCTTTTCGATTATCCGGGAGTGACGCGCGGTGACGCGCTGCCAAGATGGCGACGGCTGGCTGCGCCTACTTTAGGCTTCAAAACGCTCGTCAGAAGTCTACGGGTTACGTCACGGACACTACGTCCATGTTTTTATACAGTCTATGGTTTGTATTCACAAGGCAACTTTTGAAAGCATGCCAAAATGCTTTAGTTTTTGTGAGTAAAACTGTCCTCTCATTGGTCAGAGTACAACTTTTTTATGTTCCTCGTGGCGTCAGCCATCCAGAAGTTAGCTTAGTGGGCTGATTGTGATTGTAGCCATCATTCCCGCTGATAAATTTGATATAATTAACAGATAGAGCCTTCATCGGGACAGCATTCGTGTTATGCAGCTGTTTCAGAAGAGCAGTTACACAGCAGTTTAAGATGAAGGCGATCTCGGACTGATTGTTTTGGTGCAGAACCGAGAGCAGGATTGCTGTGTTCACATGTGCCTGAAGGAACTGTACTAAGGCTGAAAATGTGCCAGATTCAGAAACAAATGCTCCAAACAAGCCAGGTGGGAACATGCCCTAAAACTGCGTCAGTTGATGTGATGCACCGGCTGTCAAAGTGAACATTGCAAATCCATTTGTCCTGTTGTCGGAAGTAAGGCTGCACGATAAATCGAAATGGAATCGAGATCGCGATTCGACAGAAGCTGTGATTGTCATGCGTATCTTTCAGTGAAGCACGGTTCTGTGATCAGCAGTAAATCTCCATCCAAAGGCCAGAGAAACTCCAAATACGCCTCGCAGAAGAAACCCAGAAAATGGCTATCGCTGCAGCTGAATAAACAGAAGATTCAACTGCTTTCATTGATTCAACGTGACTAATAAACACACGACTACAGCAATATACCATTTATCTGAGTTCTTATTATTAGAATTTTCATTAAAATAAAGTATATTTATAATGCCTTTATCACTGCTTAAATACTATGAAATATGTTGCGTGCCTTATTCTGTGTAAGAAGCCACATCATCTCACTGAAGGATTTATTTCAAACACTCGACTGACGTTATGAAGTGAGTTTGGAGTAAAAATATGTTATTAAATGTGGTATTTTCACATGCTTTCAGATGGAGCAGCATTTACTTCACAGAGCCGTAGTTCACTGAGAAGCTATGCAAACAGCTGTCATTATCGCAAACAATTTCTTCGATTTCATAATCGCGATTTTTTTTTGGGTAACTTGTCAGTGAACTACGTCTATGTGCAGTAAATGCTGCTTCATCTGAAAGCACGTGGTGATGATTTCCTGCTGATTACAGAACCGGCTTTATTAACAAAACGCGCATGACAATCGCATTCGATTAATCGTGCAGCCCTAGTCGGAAGTAGTGTAAATCAATATATATGTATATCAATATTTGAAAAGTGCATTAGTTTATTGCTTGCTTTTGACACGATGTGACACACTGCTTACACACTGTAAGAAACACTGTGTTACATAATCTTTCTAATATGCTGATTTGGCACTCCAGAGACCTTTTTTTGTTATTAGCACAGTTAAAAATGTTTGTACTTTATTAACAAAACGCGCATGACAATCGCATTTGATTAATCGTGCAGCCCTAGTCAGAAGTAGTGTAAATCAATATATATGTATATCAATATTTGAAAAGTGCATTAGTTTATTGCTTGCTTTTGACACGATGTGACACACTGCTTACACACTGTAAGAAACACTGTGTTACATAATCTTTCTAATATGCTGATTTGGCACTCCAGAGACCTTTTTTTGTTATTAGCACAGTTAAAAATGTTTGTACTTAATAATGAAGCGTGGAAACGGCTCCAGTTACCAATTTATTGAGTACGCTTGCATTTCTTGCAAGTTATTGTACACATGTGAATCAAAATTTGGTTTTACATTTTTTTTATTTAATTTTTTTTAAAGGATGCTATTCTATGCACTGCTGTCTTGAAAGAAGAACACAGACTAGAACGTTCTGGGAAAAAATGTGTAGCCAAAAGTTGGAGTAGCAATTTGACAATTTCATGTAAATGAAATGTTCAATTAGTAAATGATTGTTCTTATCTGTCATATATTAGGGGTTAAACAGATCGCAGTTGATCTGTAATGCATACAGACCAGACCCCACAGTTCAGCACGCATGTGATTCGCAGATTAATTAGCCAATTTACATGTTCAAGAGATTTTAAACCACAAGAAGAAGTGAAAGAGAACTCGATTCGTTACTCACACGAAGCACGCACACGCATATGAGTTGATTCCTCTTTCACGTCTCCTTGTGTTTGAGGTACATACACGTATAATTGTCAAAAAACCCTTCTTGGCATTCTCATTCTCTGTGCTTTAAATATTTTGTTTTCTTGCTTATCTGAAAAATCATCCGATCCGTGACTCAAAAAAACACAAAATGATCCGTTGAACCATATATATATACTGTATAATATAAATCCCACCCCCCTTCAGCCAGTTTGTGAGAATATTTTCAAAATATAACCGGTAATATAGGCCTAACCCTTGCTTTAATATATCTGGTAGAAGTGTTATATCAGCACAGCGGTCATTGCTGCAAGTGGAGGATTCATTGATGAGCAAAGTTTCAGTATGTATGTGATATATAAATAGTTCATAGTTCATTTTAGCAGTTTTCATGAACCGTTGGAGATTAAAAGTCTCTTTGAACCCTTTCACCAAATTGCAGCTCATTGCATCTCAAATGCATATTGGAGTGCTGAATGTTGATTTATATTTACATTTGATTTCTTATTAAATTCTTTTTTCAGAAGATAAATATTTGATTCCTTATAATAAAAGTTGATATAATCAAATGGATATGATATGATGAAAGTTTCTTATGATATTCCTTATGGCCATGTTCTGATACGTTGTTCTGATGTGTTTGATAGCTCTGGATAAATGTGAGGACAGGAGAGATGGAGGCTTTAAGCAGACCTGGAGGTGTTCTCTCTCAGATGATATTGAAGACGACAGCAGACATGAGTAAGGTCATTTAGCACAGAGCAGCTTACAGCCCACTCAAGCATCTCTGCATGAACGCTTCCTGCACGCTTAAAGCTGCTTTGAGTCAAGTGTTGTTATCACCGTATACAGAGAAACATTTAGGCCAAAGAGAAGTTAAAGAAATACAGAGCCCCACATGCTTAAATGATCACAAATTCTGCAAAACCAGTGTTAATTTTGACAGCAAATGTTGATCTAGTCTTAGTCATAGTCTTTTGACTAAAATGCCATTTAGTTTGTCATATTTTAGTCATCTGAATTGTTTTAGTCGACTAAATCTGGCTTTTAGAAAAATCTAAAAGTAATGAATTTAGATAAATATATATAAATATAACATTATATAAATAAATTTAGATGAATCCTTATTAGGGTTACTAAAGTCATTCAGTCAAGAGCAGTGAGTGATTTTCTCTCTTTTTTTGTTGTTGTTGCTTGATTAACGTTAATGACACATACAACAGCAACTAAATTAGGCTACTGTCCCTTTAAAACCGAATGCATGGATGCATTATAATGATACACATCCGATATTCTCCCAACTGTTTATGTTCCCTTAAGACATAACCGAGTGTGTTTACTTGAATACTCGTCAAAACGGACAATTCAATATAATTTTGTGTGTATTTCTCCGTTCATGCAAAGCGAAAGAGAGCTGAATTCAGTCGTGCGCTGTTTGAGAGGCGCTTTTCTGTGCGCGCGCTTCGGGTGTGTGCGCTTAGAAAACTGGACCGAATTGAGTTCTCGTTTTTAACGTTTTTTGAGACGTGCAGCAAGTGTATGCTAGCTTACGTCCCGCCGGATAGATCGGTAGGCTTTTACACTTCAAATGTGCGCATCTGGCCTCCTAACCATGCAGGAGAGTCGTTCTGACTGGATGTCTTACTAAATCGTCCCTCCCTAAAATCTCGGTTTTTATTAATTGACGAAAATGTCAATAGATTTTCGTCATAGTTTTTAAACGAGTTTTTATTTCGTTATCGTCTCGTTTTCGTCTGTGAAAAAATGTCGTTTACGAAAATTATTCATCAACGAAATTAACACTGGCTAAAACCATACATATAGTGGTCTGCTGCACTGGAAAAAAACTGCAATCAAACCAAGTGTGACACCATCCTAAGGGCTGGTTCACATACAAGTTTTTCACTGTGCTACTTTTCCATAGTTTTTTTTATGTAAATACTCTCTAGATCAGGGGTCGGCAACCTTAGGCACGCGTGGAAAATCAACGGCACGCTAAGCACATGCAAATTAATGTTACATTTTTTTGCAAAATGAATATTATTTGTTTAGTCCAACAAACATTCGCATGACAAATTACATAATAACCCTTAATCATAATTCGGTTAAATTTTAGTTAAAGTTGTCACTGTGCATAGACGTCACGTGTCAGCGATCACCGTGGTGCTGAACTTCAGGCGAGGTTAACAAATGGTGACACAAAAGTTGATGTTCGGTCATTTCAGCCGTCTTGGAGAGAAGAATATGGATTTATTTTTCAAAAAGATTGTGCCGCTTGCACTTTGTGTTTCGAAAATGTTGTATGCCGCACATCTAGTGTTAAGCGCCACTTTGAAACAAAACACGAGAAATCCTTTACAGATCAGACAGATAAGGCAGAGTCCATCAGGCACGTTGTGTCCAGTTATGAAAAGCAAACCAGTACTCTCCATGCTTTTGCTCAGTCTATAAACAATGCTACTGAAGCAAGCTACCGAATTGCTCATTGCATTGCTAAACACGGAAAGCCATTCACGGACGGAGAATACATTAAGGATGCTTTCCTCTCTAGCGCAGAGGTTTTATTTGATGGCTTGCCTAACAGCTTATAACAGTTTTAAAACATTTTATTTTAATATTGTTCCATTGGTAAACTTAACATAAATGTCAGTGTTCTCTTAAAAACAGTTTGGAAAGACGCCTTTGATCACTAATTTAATGTTTAATGCTTTTTTGCTGCTTTTTGTCCCCAAAAATAAAAATTTTGTTTCTGTTATGCGTCTTATGTTTATTGACCGTTTAAATCTATTGAACAATTATATTGTGATATAATAAATAAACCATAATATTAAACATTAATGTTGATGTGGCACAGTAACTGCCAAGAAAAAATTAAATGGCACATGTCAAAAAGGTTGCCGACCCCTGCTCTAGATGGATATCTTGCATCATTGCGCTCGCATCTTTTGTCTTGCGTGTGGCATGCCGTTCTAAAAATGTGCTGCTCAAGTTTAAAAAAAGTTTAACTTCTCGAAAAAACTTCATTTTTTCCCCATTCAACTGCTCAAGTCTTGGGTTTTTCAAAGTAAATGAATGGCCTCTTAAGTGTCTTTCTCTTGTTTTCCACTAGCGCCGCTCTTGTGACCATGGAGCGAGTGAGTGGCCAGCAGGAGCTTTCCCCTGAGGGAATGAAGGTACCCGCAATCTTTCTGTCTCTCTCATATGCTCCATTATCTTTCAGTTATCGTTCAGTGATTGAGCTCCAGTCCTCTCTGTCTTTCTCCTTCCTGCTCCGGTCTGAGTCTGTATTGTTTTCTTACCGTTTTTTGCACCATTGGTGTATAACAGACTAATTATGTCTCATGGTGTGGTAACAGCTATCATGTAGTATTACGATACCACTCTTATTGTTGTGATGATTTCCAGGGTAAGAAATCAACTTTTCCATTAAGGAGCAATGCCCCGTGGAATTGGGTTCTACATCATTTTTTGCCTTTTATAATAATCATTAAATATATGTATTTTATGTCAAATGTTTACATTTATCCAGTTACTTCAATCAGAATAGATAGACTCTTACCAATAAAACTGTATCAATATCAACAAAAGTCATCTTTACACTGTTAATAAAACTGAGAATAAATTACATGCAGAAAGTGAGCAAAGACCGTTCCCCGTCTCTGAGGTGGTCCATGATTTGTGGACTCTCGCAAAAACTCCTGTTATAGTCACTGAAGCTGTCTACAATGCAAAATGAATAATGAGAGCATTTGCAAAAGTGCAGAATTCAGTCAGTAAGTGCATGCACTGAACAAAAGTCTGGCGTTTTCAGAGGTGACTAATCTAAACACCTCTGATTGGCCATGGCATTCATAAGCTCAATAGAAACGTGTGATTGGTTTTCACGATCAACGCAGAGAAAACTGATGCAGGGTGAGCAGATATAAATGTAATGCCGCTCTTTTTCACCCCGTTAATTCATGTTCACTTTTCATTTTAATCGTGACGTAATAGATTGTTTAATTTTTCAGGGGGATTTTTTGCCCCGTTATCTTAAATTTGAGGGGCATTTTTGTTCATTTTATTGGCATTTGTAATTTGTGCTAATTGTTCTAAATCTTTTTAGCTTACTTTCACAACAGTGCATTCTGAAAAAGCACACCATTTTCTAGAATGTCATTGTGTGAAGCAACATTTAAAAAGGACTTGAGTAGACAAACATTTAATTAAAATGCTAATGGTATCATACAACATACCCGCTATATAGAGTAGAGCCCGACCGATATGGGTTTTTTGGGACCGATATTAGGGAGTAAAAAAAGGCCGATATCGACCGATATTCTTTGTGTATATTATAGTACAGTTCCAGTCAAAAGTTTGCCGGACCGCGAATTTAACCACCTGTAACTCCAGACCTCCAGGGGCTATTGACGCGGGGTGCTCTCATTCGAAAGGGGGCCTCTAGACGTACACTCGATTCGCGTTCGAGAGGGTTCCTCGAGCTGAAGGGATCCCCCGAATTTGGTGCGGATTCGCCGCGCCATTACGGAGATATGACCGTTCAAAGTTTCAGTGGTTTTCCATAGACTTAAGCTACAAAAGCATTTCATCCAGGTCGCCAGTAGCAAACAATAGAGCGCGCTCTGCTGGGCAAACTAAGTAATTACACCATTTCAAGCATTATATCTGGGTTATGTTCTGTAAAAAAAATTTCATATCGGCGGCACATTCGATACGATATATCGGCAACTGGCTCATATCGGCCGATAATATCGGCAAAATGATATATCGGTCGGGCTCTAATATAGAGTAACTGTGGTCAGTTGCATGTTAATGAACTCCTGTTTGATGGTTGTTAGGGCTGGTCTGCAGTTATGTTGAGCTATGATCTTATAACCTGAGCACTCTGATCTGTCTTTGGCAGACTCCATCCATGAAGCGCTTCAGTGCTAATGGGTCTGTGGAGACTCATGAACGACGTCCTAATCAATTAAGGAAACTCAACAGAGCCGGCAAGCTTAGGTATTGCAATTGTATTGTGTGTGTGTGTGTGTGTGTGTGTGTGTGTGTGTAAATATGTGTATGTAATAGGGCTGCACAATTAACAATATTTTAATTTCTGCTTCTCTCAATTATTTAAGCATAATCATGTGAGATATATGCCCACTTGTTATTTTTACTGACAATAATTCCTTTTCAATAGACATTTTGTTACAAGCTTCCTCTGGCTTTCATGCTTGCGGTTTCCAGATTTCAAGAGTTTACATCCCTCAACCAGTGCTTCACTCTTAAAAAGATTCATTTTCTGCCCAGTGTTTTACTTAAATTCCCAACCTGGCAACCATGCTCAAGCACTAATGAGCTGAAAACAACAGCAAACATATAAGTCCATTTGAGTGATCTGCTCAAATGAAATTGTAAAATCTGTTTTCTTTCACACAGTCGTTTGCTATGAATAAATCTGCGAGCAAACCCCAGTGATGAACTGAATAAATACAAACGTGATTCTCTTCTGTTATATTGTTTGCGCTTGTGGTTTCTTAATATAGCACTATACAATTCATCTTTGTTGTTGTTTTAATTGGGAAAAAAAACATTCACATAATTAGTGGTCGACCGATATGGGTTTTTTGACAGCCGATGCCGATATCTTGGAAAGCAGGGTGGCTGATGGTCGATATAAAGCCGATATAATTTTATTTATTTTAATTCATATTTAAGAAATTTGAAATCATTTGAAAATGGATTAAAAAATAAACATGCTTATACTCTAGAAGACAAAGTATTTTTCACAAATAAATAAATATTTAATACAAATATACTTAAAAAGGATGTAAACACTGTAACCAACAGGGCACTCGGTATTCTGGGAAGTTTGTGTGCATTGGGAATCATATTTTTTCAAATAAAGCCACGGTAACACTCATTTTACATACAGCACACAGTGAAAATGACATGAATATGACAGTGGGCAAATGCATAAAGCGCAGCATAATTTGAAATCAGTCACAAGTTTAAAGTTTGTCGATCGCGCGTCTCCAGTGAAGCTGAACTCTCCTCCTGTCTGTATTCAATTCGCACGGACCATAGGACCGACCGTCACAGAACACGCAATCATGCAGGTCACATGCACACTTCACAAGATCTCAACTAGATTCAACTAAGTCTGCAAGGTTTGTGAAATTAAATGTTCATTAGTCATTCAAATATTTGTTTAAATTATATAAATGCGTATTTGCGGAATGCTGACGGCAAACGAGAAGGTATTATAATGTTTGCCTTTAATAATATTAAAGCAATCGTTATAATACTTTTTTGTATACATTTTAATTCCTTTGTTTAACAGTTCTATCTGATTATTAGATAGACTTCTATCCGTATTAGACAGAACTGAATGACAACAGCGAACAAGAGGGAGAATGTGAGCACTGTGTGTCCAACCCGCCGCCAAAATAAAAGTCGAAAAACACTGCGGCCAAACAGAAAAACTTATCGGCCGATATTTGAAAATGGCAGATATCGGCCGATATATCGGCCTTATCGATATATCGGTCGACCACTACACATAATTTGGAGTTACTGGAGAAATTATTATTAATATTAGGAAGTTCACTGGTTTAGCTATTCATAGAAGCTTCTTGTACCATTTCCCATAATGTAAAGAGTGTATTCATTTATATAATAAACATAATACATCAGGAAACTAGATGAGGTAAAATAAATCATGCAAGTTGTTGTTCTCTTGATTTGAAAGTGCAATAATTCTGATGAAATGTAAAAGTACATGTCGAATCGTGATTAATAATTGTGATTGTCATTCAGCATAATAATTAAATTTCAATTACAAGACCTTTTTTTTTTATCTACATTTTTATTTTCTAAATGCCTTTCTAAATTGTCAAAATGCCTGTATTTAGATGGAATGTATATGCTCACTGTGCACTGTATTGTTGTTGATGGTCTCCCAGTGAAGCAGCTCATTCAGTGAGTGTCTCCCCGCTCCCCAATCGAACCAGCTATCTGATAATGAGTCCAGCGCCGTCCCAAGGAGTTCTGGTTCAGGGGCGGCTCTTCCAGCATGCACAGTTCTCTGCTCCAATCAGAAAGCTGGAGCAAAGGTATGCTACATTCACATTCTTGGCTGCTCAAAAAAACAACAACTTTGAAATCAGACACACTCGACCTTCCTTTTACTAAAACTTCAACTTCTATTCTGAAATGCATTGTGTGGCTTATTGTATGCCACATACAGTATTGCCCACATTGTCTGTTGGTATGATGAAATGTTTTACCAAGTTAAGCTCTATCTACAGCATTTATGGCATAAAGTGATAACTACAGAAAAAAAAATTCTCTCCAAAATGATTACAAATAATGTTGATAGAGCCTAATTTGCATTGAACCCGGAACATTAGCTGTGACGTTTCTTGAGCGGATCTGATGTATTTCATAATTCTTATGCTGTCTGCCACCGTGTCTCTCCCGCAGATCCAATATGATCCAAAGAGTCGAGCTGGACAGCATTCTTCTCACCTGTCCTGAGAGTTCAGGTGAGCAGATGGAGCAGAACCGATGGGTTTTCTCATTTTCAGAATTTACAAAAAGCAAAAATATCTAACGGATAAACTATAGATATTCCTATGGCATTGAAGAAAAGAGCACATCAAAATGCAGAAATTCAGAAATTGTCTCGTTAATGGAGTTACTTTATGAGCAATCAAGTTGAAGTGTTAATTTAGGTCATTTTAAGTTAAGTCAGTAGTGATTAATCTGAGATGCTTTGAGACTTTTGGAGATCTTGATCAAGTGAACAGGAGTTGATGTTCATGGCTGTTGTTCTGCTGTACGTCACTAGATTCAGACATCAGTGTTAAGAGACGTGTCCATCAGAAACGGCGGGCGATGAACGATAGTCCTGCTCCTGTGGGCAAACCAGTTGAGGTGAGACCATACCCTATACTTCTGTATTACCCCAGTCTAAATGCAGAGACTGAATGTGCAAAAGTCAAATGAGGGTCTTAAAAAGGTCTTAAAGTCTTAATTTGCCCTTTAACACATTAAGGCCTTAAATCAGATCAGAAAGTCTTAAATTAATGGCATATATGGCATTAAATGTTGCACGCATTGCAAATCTTCCTTAGTATTTTTGTCTTGCTTTTTAAAACAAATACCCAATTGCCCTTAAAGGAGACATCGGATGCCCATTTTCCACAAGTTGGTATGATTCTTTAGGGTCTTCATGAAATGTCTGTAACATACTTTGGTTAAAATTCCTTAATGGTCGTTTAAAACAACACCCTTTTTACCATGTCAAAACAGCTTTGTTCACAGCGAGCCATTTCGATGCATGTC
The DNA here is from genome assembly GCF_001515645.1 of Sinocyclocheilus grahami. NCBI lineage: Eukaryota > Metazoa > Chordata > Actinopteri > Cypriniformes > Cyprinidae > Sinocyclocheilus > Sinocyclocheilus grahami. The sequence continues at coordinate 62,105 of NW_015507262.1, forward strand.
TTTTTAAATGATAATGAGCTACTGCTCACCCCTCCCCTCTCCTCCGAGGGGCGTGTCAACACAAGACATGAATTGATCTATAAATGGCTCGGAGGTGATTTAAATAGCTAGCTATCTACATAGAAACCGGCTGCAAATTGAAACGGCTCACTGGATGACATAGGTTCAGACTCAGACAGCCCATAACAAACTGGCTGCGTGTTTTCTTTTCTGCTTTTATGAGCTGGCAGATACGCCAGAAACCTAACTAAATGGAAGAAAATTTCATCCGATGTCCTCTTTAAATCAAGATACATTTACTTTAGTCGTTTAGCAGACGCTTTTATCCAAAGCGACTTACAAATGAGGACAACAGAAGCAATCAAAACTAACAAAAGAGCAACAATATGTAAGTGCAAATGACAAGTCTCGGTTAGCCTAAGATGCAAAATGAAGTAATTAGGGATGCACGATATATCGGCCACCATATCGGTATCGGCCCATATCGGCTCATTTTTTCTGTTATCGGTATCGGCCTGATAAGAAAATTTGGCCGATATCTTAAAGCCGATAAATAATGCATTATTTCCTTCAGAGACACTTCAGATGCGCGCTGTTCGTTTGCAGCCTTTTGTGCAATTGTACATTGTAATATTGTGTTTATTTGATGTATATCTGATTTATCTCATATAGAATGCGTTTGGTTAAGTTAAAAGAGCGCTTCAGTTTACCGGTGATCATCTTTAGCTCAGCACACGCAGCTCAAACAGCAGTGCACAACATTAATAACTATGATTGGGAATGTCGTGTATATAACATTCTAATGAGAACATTATTATAATAAAACATTGTGAATTCTTTGGGTTTAGTTGCCGTGTTTCAGCGCGTTGTTATGGGAAGAGCGCATCCACAACAGGATCACACATTCTGACTATAGCACGCAATAACTGCGTCATCTTGTACATATATAAGTTGTAATATTATGTTTATGTTGTATTAATATTAATCCCAGGATGCATTTCCTTGAGTTAAATAAGCTGCCAGCAAAACGCTTCAGTTTACCATGTTCATTCAGCTCTTCAGCTTCAGCACGCGCAGCTCAACGGCTGCTATTTAAAACAGTGGTATTAATTTGTTACTTTTTCAAAATCATTGATATATTATTAATAACAACAACCACTTGTATTTTTCTCTTATTATTTTCATCAACAATATGGTTTAGTAATTAAAATCATTTAATTATTGTCCGTGCAGAGGCTATTCCGTTTTATTGATCTATGGCGCATTCATTTTTATTCTTTACACGTGTAATGATGTCCAGTGACTTGTTTGCATTATTTATGCAGAATTTTATTTATTTGTAAGGCTTTTTTATGACTAAATTTGGTAATGGGAGAGTAAAAATATTTTTAAAACGTACACCGTTCAAACTAGGCTGCTTATGCTGAAGTGTTTGGGATGTGGCTTTTAATGATGAGACCTTTTTTGTAATCAGGCTCTCAAAAAGTATATAACAATTTGGATATAGATTTATCGGCCAACATATCGGTTATCGGCTTTCAAAAATAAAGAATAATCGGTTATCGGTATCGGCCAAAATTTTCATATCGGTGCATCCCTAGAAGTAATGAAGTCTTGTTTTCTGAGAAATGGAAGAAAATGAGTATAAGTGAGCATAAGTGAGCTTATGCTTAAAACAAGAACAAATAAATGTCGGGGTTGTATAAAAAATGGTTGTCCCTTTAAAATAAGTTTTTTTTTTTGAGCCCATTGGCTGATGTTTTCTTGTTTTAATCATAAACTCATGTCATTTTGATCAATTTTGATCATTTGCACTGCAAAACAAGACAAAAATACCAAACAACATAAATTTTTGCAGTGTTCTCAGAAGGGAGTTATTTCCATATTTTAGTGTTTGGGAGCAGAGCTATTATAGCCTCAAGCTATTTTTTGTTGCTGTTTTTTAATAAAAAGTCATGGAGATTGGTTGGTTGGTATTTTCAAACCTTGAAGGGTTGTTAATACTACTCGCGCGAGCAATAGGGAAAACTGCATACCATCGTATTTACAATGACATGCACTGTGTAAAAGTCCTAGATCATGTAACTTTCAAATGTTGTCTTTTATGGTGTCCATTGAAAGCACTGTACTTCAGCCCCTCACAGCCTCATTTTTATACCCATCAGAAATGAAATATTTTAGCTACCCTAACTAAGGTGTTTTAAGTGTTTTTCTGGCTTTCCCACACCCAGCAGCCCCTTCAGCCTGATGATTACCTCACAGTTTGTGGTAAATGTGGCCAGCCAAGTCAGGACCATGTCAAATGTGACCGCTGTGGATATATCCTACCTGCTGAGACTCTGCCCCTTCCTGCTGTGACATCAGCGCTGCCCCCTCGCCCCTCCATTCGCTCGCAGCCGCCCTCTGCGCCGCCCAGCCTTCAGATAAGCAAAAGCTTTTACAAGTCCACCTCTGGGGGCTGCTCTCAACAGATAGATGTCATCATGAGCCCATCGGTGCGGATCACACATGGAGGTATGCTGCTCCCGCACAATGGAAGACTCGTTGCCTCTTCGGGAAGCTCAGCGTGTAATGGACTCAAGCAAGCTGGAGGCAAGAAACAGCAGATCACCAAACCATGTGAATTAAATGACCCCAGTAAGTACACTACACTTCACACTATTACATCACATTGCAAATGACCGACATGTCAAACTTGTTGGCTAGTTTTCAGTTGGCCTGCCCCATTAGCGATACCCTATCATTAACAAGGACCAAAAGGCACAGTAGAAGTAATTCATAGACTCGCTGGCCACTTTATTAGGTACACCTTTCTAATATTGGGTTGGACCACTTTTGCCTTCAGAACTGCCTTAATTCTTCATGCCATAGATTCAGCAAGGTGCTGGAAGCATTCATCCTAATTTCATGTTGTCTGTATTGACATGATAGCGTCACACAGTTGCTGCAGATTTGTTGGCTGCACATCCATAATGCAAATTTCCCATTCCACCACATCCCAAAGATGCTCTATTGGACTGGGATTGGGTGATTGTGGAGGCCGTTTGAGTATAGTGAACTCTTGTGGTTTGTTAGAAACCAGTTTGAGATGATTTGAGCTTTGTGACATGGTGCGCAATATTGCTGGAAGTAACAATGGGTACACTGTGGTCATAAAGGGCTGGGGTGATATGTCCAAAAAAAATAACACAATAAATAAAATTTTTCATATCAGTGATTAGCACGATAAATGTCAAATTTTTCTTTCTTTCAAGTTTAAAGGCAGATTTCTTCTCTTGAATGAAAGTTGTAGAAACCAGACAGTTAATTGTGGTTTTAAACAACTCTTTTTGTTTGTTTGTGAGAATTAAACACTTGCCAAACAGGTGAACATTTCACAAAATCTGAGGTACAATGTTCAAGACATTTATAATAGTAAAATATTTTTTTCTACATCAAAATATGCACGAGTAAACTTAAGTAAAATCCCTTTTCAGACTTTTTTTTGTTAGTAAAATATCTTGATAGAGAAATTAATTTCTTGCTTTCTGCATGCTCTTATGGTTGATATTGTTTCAAATCATGAACCGGTTTGTTCCCTGACTTTGATGGCACGATGCACATGTAAATTTATGTTCATTAACAAAAACAGTAACATCTGTAAAAATTGTAGCAGCTATAGGGTAAAATTTTTATGTTCTGACCATTTGAGTTAGGACTGTACTTTTTACATCTATAGTATGACACAATTAGATCATGATAACCAAAGGTAAAACCACACATACTGTCGCACCTCACTACCATGGTAAAATCTAGCTATATGCTTTCTGTGGTATTTGTATAAAAACAGTAGCCTAAATACATTTACTATAAATACAAATGCACCAATGCTTTAAGTTAATAAGAACCCTTACTCCTTTAACACCTTTATACATACATGTCTACATTAATAATAAAATCAAATTCCATATGTGTATAGCTCATATTTATGCCACAATACCATGGTGCAGTTAGCGTTACTACAGTAAATCCATGGTAAATCCAACCTCTTTCATTGTGCTTTTGGCGCACAAACACTATATCGAACATGTATTCAAGGGGAAAATATATTGTGATAGTTATCATTATTGTTTTATCGCCCAGCCCTAGATGGACATGGTCTGCAGCAATGCTCATGTAGGCTGTAATGTTTAAACAATGCTCAGTTGGTATTAAGGGGCCCATAGTGTGCCAAGAAAATGCCCCCTATATATCATTACACCACCACCAGCCTGAGCCATTAATACAAGGCAGGATGGATCCATGCTTTCATGTTGTTTACACCAAACTCTGATTCTACCGTCCGCATGTCGCAGCAGAAATAGACTTTTTCCAATCTTCTATTGTTCAGTTTTGGGGAGCCCATGCGAATTGTAGCCTTGAGTTACTGTTGCCTTTCTATCAGCTTGAACCAGTTTGGCCATTCTCGACATCAACAAGGCATTTTCACCCTCAGAACTGCCGCTCACTGGATATTTTCTCTTTTTCGGACCATTCTCTGAAAACCGTGTCATGCCGTGAATGCAGCTTATATCTTGTATACTGTACTCCAGGTTTTCCGAAGACATACGGTAGCTTTGTTTAATGAACAGACCCAGATTTCACTTTTAAAACCGTTTTAGACATGTTTTCTTCAGTGCGTTACTCTTAATTTACAGAAATAATCCATTGATAATCCATAACTTTAAAACAGTGGGCAAGCAGTTTTTGTTTTAGGATGTATTGTTTCCTTTTTTGCATATATGTATAGGGTACCCTATATAGAGGTTCACTGTATTTGTTTTTATAGCCATCGTTTGGGGGACAACACTTGGCAGGATATATTGTTTCATATAAATAAAATCTGGGTGTTATCTGAATAATTGAGGAAATAATCAACCCATGAATCGATTCATTGAAATAATGGTTGGTTGCAGCTCTCAAATATAATTTGTTCTGCCACGTATGTAACTTGGGACATTATGAACGGATATGGGATGTTATGATTATCAATGAGTTCGTCAAATGCAATATTTCTTTTTTGTCTTTAGCTAACTTATTACTGTCATACTAATGATGTATTGTATTGTTTTGTTTATGTAACATCTTTCAACAAACCCAAGGAGGCTTCAAGGTGCATAACAAAAGAAGTGGAGCATACAACTTGCAACATACAATAATGTCACTCATAATGTTAAGCATCACAACATCAATTAAAAAGCTTTAAAAAGCATTTTTGATCAGGCTTAACCAAGAGCTGAGGGTTATCAGGGACACCAGTAATCCAGATGTGTGTGTCATTTACGTGTTTTGATGAAATGCAGTTGTGCTGTCCAGCGATGAGGATGAAGAGAGTGATGATGTCAGCAGCACAGGGACCGGTAACCGCTTGGACAGCGTGTCGCCGCGGCCCGCGGACTCTGCCCACTCATCTCCTGCTCCCGCCGGTGGTCGGGTGGAAGCGGCGGTTAAAGCAGCTGGTGAACATGAGGACCCTAGCAGTGACTTTTTCACTCAGACAAGCCAGAGAAACCTGGGGCCCAGAAGGAATCGCATGAGAGATCCAGTAAGCAGAGTTACATCTCAAGTGTTTTTGTTGTACTGTTGCTTGCTACATTTTTGTCAGGGCTCAGTATTTCAGATCTCAGAACATTTCACTGACCAATTTCTATTTTTTGAAACGCTTTTTCAAACATTCGACACATGACAAATCGGCAGATTTTTTTTTCTGAAAAATTGAGAATCGGTTTGAAAGGATGAATGTGTTCGCTAGATGGTTTGTTGTATCTGAAGTGTGTACGGTTTTTTGTTTTTTTTCATCTAGTTTGGGAACCCCGTGTGCGAAGATCCGTCTCCTAAGAAGAGGAAAGTGGGTCAGGTGCCGAAGTTGGGCAGCATTATTCTGGAGTGCAGGAGCGTGAGGATTGGCACTCTACGCAGGATGGTCACCAAGCCTGTTGTGGTGAGATCAACCAAAAACCTGATTCATATCACCTGCAGAGTTGGGAATTGAGATTTTTGCTTTTTATTTAAATGCTACATTTGAATGATCATCTTGGCGTTCAGTTCTGTTAGTTCTTGAACATCTGGATTCTTCTGCAAGCGCAGGCAGAATAGAGTAGTGCAGCTTATACATCTGTCAAAGAGACTCAAATAATTTTTTTTTTGGTATCTATGTTTACAATTGTCCAAAAAGGCCGAGGCACATCAAGCTGACTTCAAAGAACCAGTGGCGACGAAAGTCAACGGTGTTGTCGCCTCGCGTTGGCTGCGTCTGGACCAAAAAGCTGCATTTGAACAAACCGCACAGCCGACTGCAAACTAGCGTGTGCGTTCTGCGCAGGAGTGCTGTCTATATCAGCAGCTATCAATAGTCTTCATTTGTCTTTCAAAAGGAGAAACCGAAACAAGGATAAACGAGATATATGCATGTATACGAAACGTAAACAAAGCAGCACTTGCTTACCATTTTGAATATCAGTTATGTTGATAGCTATTCATTTTAAGGAGCTTGTGTTCTGAAAATATTCGTGTACTGGAGTGCTCATGTAAGATAAACACTGACTCGACTAAACTGAACAAAAACTAAATAAAATAGTGCAGAACTTTATTATGATGTTAAAGTCCCCCTGTAGTCAAAAATTGTATCCTTTAAAACTAATCTATGATCTAGTAGGGGCAAAGAGAGCAATTGGAGTCTGGTTAAGACCAAGCAATCGAATCAAGTGTGAAAGCACCCTTAAATTCTTGCATCTGTATGAGCCAGTGATGGCCACAGAGAAACGGGAGGATTACAAAGAAAAACAATTGCTGTGGATTTAATTTGTTTCCCCCCTGATATCCAGAAGTTGCTTTTGTTTGAGATTAATCGGTAAAACCAGTATGTCAGTTGACCTCTACCCTAAATGTATGTTAAATCTAGTGTACGTTTTTTGTTGTTATTGATTGTGGGGTTTTTTTCTCTTCTAGTTTTCGGTGGAGAACATACGGCTGGAGACAGAAGGTAAGATGCTGTTTTAAAGGAATTAAACTAGAACGCAATGTATTATATGTTGTCCATTCAGTCACCATTATGACTTTCCTGTAAAATAAGACTTATTGATTTGATGTTTCTGTGCTGTGGTGTTGTGATTGAAGGTCCCGATGTGAATGTGCTGGAGAGCGTTTGTTTGCGGTCGTCAGATCTGACCAGATGCGAGTGGTGTACAGTCAAGAAGCTGCCGGTCCTGTTTCTGCAGACCACCGATGAGGAGTGCCAGCGATTACAGACTCAGCTGCAGATGTCTCAGGACGACGGAGAAATATGGTACGACTGCAGCGGCAACAGTGAGTATCAGAACTCAATCCCATTACACTCCTTACAACATCTCCTTAAAAGCAAAGTATGCAGTTTCTGCGCTACCAGCGTAACCTAGCAGAATTACAAAAAGAAAGCATATTTTTAGACAACCTTTGCAAAAGCCATTTACACTCATCATGCGATTATTCTTATCCATATAACATCTTTTGACATGAAAGAAAGCTTACAAACTCCATCTTTAAAGGCATCGTTCACCCAAAAATGAAAATTGCCCCATGATTTACTCACCCTCAAGGTATCCTAGCTCTATGATTTTCTTCTTTCAGACAAATACAATCAGAGTTATATAAAAAATTGTCCTGGCTCTTCCAAGCTTTATAATGGCAGTGAATGGTGGTTGAGATTTTTAAGCACAAAAAAGTACATCCATCCATCATGAAAAGTGCCCCACACAGCTCCAGGTAGATAATAAAGGCCTTCTGAATTGAATAGATGCGTTTGTGCAAGAATAATATCAATATTTAAAACTTCATAAAGCGTGATCTCTAGCTTCCGCTGTACGACTGTTAGTGGAAGCTAGAGATTACTCTTTATAAAGTTTTAATTATGGATGTTATTCTTATGCAAACGCATTGCTTCGCTTCAAAGTCCTTTACTAACCCCCCGGAGCCGTGTTGAGCACTTTTCATGACGGATGGATGTACTTTTTTGTGCTTCAAAATCAAGACCACCATTCACTGCCATTATAAAGCTTGGAAGAGCCAGGACAATTTTACGCAACTCCAATTGCATTCGTCTAAAAAAAGAAAGTCATGTACACCAAGCATGGCTGGAGGGTGAGTAAATCATGGGCTAATTTTCATTTTTGGGTGAACTTTCCCTTTAAAGGTCATTGGTAAAATGAAAAAGCAAAAAGCTCTGATGATACTTCCTTAGTGTTACCAAATGCAGCGAAACTTAGTGACATATGACACTGTCCAAAACTCGCTCTCTTTTCGAAACTGGTAGTGATTTTGTTTCAGGGCCACTTTATGCTCTTGGTTTCTTGTTTGTTGTTGCTGCTTATATTTGGACTGCTTATATTTGGACCAGATCTGACCTCTTACTCCTCTCCTCCTCCTGTCCATGCTCTCCAGACGATGAGAAGTATATTGTATTGATTTTCGAGAGCGGCCCCACTTTGCAAGAACAGATGATTCTGGAGGATATCCTTGCTGAAATCGGCAGAAACAACAATCTGCCAGATTTCCCTAAGAAGATCAATTTTGATGAGGCCAACGTTCGACTGGTTGAGTATAATAAAGCCTCCATAGAAAAAGAAAAGGTGATTTACGTTGCGCTCAAACATGATAATTATGACTTGATATGTTTTGTATTCATCTGTGTATTAAAGGTGCCAGTATTTGTCCTTCACCTCAGGTTAAAGAGGTGAAAGCTGAAGAATCAGCAACACCTTCATCTTCAACCGTTTCAGCCTCGGCATCCCTTTCGGTTGTGACGGTTACCGTGGCAACAGCAAATACAGCCCCAGCAGCCCCTGTCTCTTGTGCGGTGGCGAGTGTGCGAACACGCATGTCTGCTCGGCTCCAGGAGTCCTGTGAAGAGGACGATGAGATGGCAGAGCTCCAGCCGACCTTCACTGGTCCTATCATAAAGTAAGACTCTAACCAAAAATATCAATTTGGCACAGTGATTATTTTCCCTTTTTTATGTTGTTGGGTACAGGGCTCAGTTTTTTTCTGCTAGCTCAATCAGGCCAGTAGTTCAAAAGTTTAGTCCCCTGTTATTATCTTCTCTGGCTCCAACATTTCATTTCAGCTTGGCAAAAAAACAACAACAATTTGTGTTAAATCAAAATGTCATAACTCGATATTGTGATGAAAATGACAGACTTCTCTCTGCCTGATTCTCCAATCAACAACCTACACTTTTTGTCAATAATGTGTTGCGCTCAGATGTACGTCACAACATGTGAAAAAATATGCATTTCTTCTATGGTTTGTAAAATTTTTAGACCTCAAAAATCTATTTACATTTTCAGTATTTTCAATACATTTTGTTGTCCATAAAAACATTTTGCTATGCAATATATACATATTAGGGGTGTAACGGTACACAAACATGACGGTTCGGTACGTAACTCGGTTTTGATGTCAAGGTTCGGTACAGTTTCAGTACAGCAGGGGGAAAAACTTAATTTATCAAATTGCTCTTTCTTTAAATAAACTGTTATAATTACAATTTTCTTAGGGCATAAAAATCTACCTAGGCTTATGCTCTAAACAAGCAACACTCAACTTAAAAAAAAATGTATGCAAACATGTAAATTGCACATAATGCTGTTTTTAAATTAACTTCTAAATTATAAAAATTATATTTATTGATGAAATATTCATTTACACATTGGCTCTCCTACCTTGTTTCATAACAGATTTATTTAAACATTAAATAATTAAGACATCACTAACAGGTAAAGTAAAACGGAATGAGTCTAATATTTTGTGAAATGCTCTTCTCTAGACTTCATTTATTGCGCACTAACGAGCTGTGGGCACTGATGATGACTGAGGCAAAGGAAATGCTATGTGATATTTTGTTTAAGCTGTTTTATTGCCATCTTTCCATAGTTGAAAGTTGAAACACTGATTGAGCGATTAAAGGAGGCATGAGATGTTAATTCATGTTTATTTCACTTTAAAACTAGTAGTAAAGAGGATGAGATGATCGTGCTGCCGTTTGAACTGAGACGTTTATACTAGGGATGCGCCGATCCGATATTCATATCGGGTATCGGCTCCGATAGTGCCATTTTTCTCGGATCGGGTATCGGTCAGAGAGAGCCGATCCAAATCCGAGAATTTTATTTTTATTTTTTTCCCCGATTGTGTGAATTATTCTGTGTTACTTTTAAAGCCATACGATAGCTTAATGTGAGCTACATATGCATATTTAAGTCCTTACATTAAAGTTCACACAAACTCTTTTCTCCGCTGTGGCTGTCAGACATTCGTTCAGCCTTTAAACCCTGGTCGCGTTCAGTTACGGCAGTCAGTCTTCCAAGATCATTCTGTGTTCCCATTATACTGGATTTGTAAATACATGTCTATGATTTAGCAAAAAGGACTTTATCTTCTTGCCGGAGTTTAACGTGAGAACAAAACACGGGCGTAGAAAAGACTATTGTTTTTAACGTGCACAGTAACTGAAATTTAAAACTGTTAAAAGAAAGGCTCAATAACTGTTGCACAGATATAATACACTACGCATCAATTTCTCTTCCCTTTGTGCTTTGCACTTTTTAACACGAAGCGCTTAGAATGTGCGCATCCGGTGTGCAGAATGACGCGCTTGAAGCAACACGGCGTCATGCTGTATCGGAGGCGAAAAAGGCGGATCGGAGCATCCCTAGTTTATACAGCGATCTGTCGCGCCACATCAAAGAGCATGTATTGTTTGAATTTCCTGAAAAAGGGCATAATTTGAAAGATGAGACTTTGTTTCTTATCAAAAGTAACAATATATAAATCTGGAAGTTTCCAATGAAGTTCCGCTCGTGCAGTGCTTAAAGCGATGTATTTGTTCGGTACACATGCGCACCGAACCGAAAGACCCATACCGAAAATTTACAAATTAAGAATTTACAGGTACGAATATGTGTACTGTTACACCCCTAATACATATATATATATATATATATATATTTAAATACACTCAAATGATTATTTATTTCGTTTGTTTTTTCCCAACAATCTTTCAGACAAGTGAACCCTGCTCGATGGCCCAGGGCCAACATGAAAGATGCATGGGACAGTTAACGAAATTGTGCATTGTCACAAATTTAAACATTCAAGACACTAAACCATAGGTCTTCAACCCTGCTCCTGGGGACCCACTGTCCTGCAGAGTTCAGCTCCAACCCTAATCAAACACACCTGAACCAGATAATCAAGTTCTTCAGGATCACTTGTAAAGTGACAGGCCAGGTGTGCTGAAGCAGGTTGGAAATAAACTTTCCAGGACAGTGGGTCCCCAGGAGCAGGGTTGAAGACCTATGCACTAAACCATTCAAATGACAAGATGTGAAAGTGAACGCCATTCTCTAAACCGCATATTAGTTAGTTAGGCTAGAAATTCTTTCATTGGTATTGAAATTGAATTTTGAAATTTCACTAGTGTCTAAAATGTTGGTGTAGTAACAGCCTTATTTATAACAATACAAGGTAGCATGGGTGAAAAACAAAAAATTTTTTTGGTTGTGGGCCAGTGACAGTTTTAGTGAAAATCTGAACCTATGAACAGACAGGGCTAGTAGAAGAAATATTCCTTACATATACAAGACGACAAAGACACATTGAAGTTCTTACGGCTGTTTCTGTGTTTTTCTGTAGGTTGTTGGTTTACCCCCCGCCGCCTGCTAAAGGAGGAATCTCAGTAACCAATGAGGACCTTCACTGTCTGAACAACGGAGAGTTCCTCAACGACGTCATCATCGACTTCTACTTAAAGTCATTATCTATATTTCAATCAATAATATTCGTTGTGACCAAATACAGTGCTTTAAAAAAAAAAAAAAAATGTAGACCTCATGAAAGTTTTTTTTGTATGTAGGCATAAATTTGACATTATCTGATAATCGTGTTGCTACTAGATATCTGTTTTTGGAGAAGTTGAAGAAGGAAGACGCTGTCCGCAGTCATGTGTTTAGCTCATTCTTCTATAAGAGACTCAATCAGAGAGAGCGGAGAAACGCAGTCGACACGTCCAACTTACCGTGAGCTCACGTCATTTACTCAAACACTCGCATTTCCTTGGAGCTTAGTTACTGTGCTGGTGTTTAGTACTAAGATTGATTACATATGTGACGTTTTGATGTGTTGCAGCATACAGAAGAGGAAACTCACTGTCTGAACAACGGAGAGTTCCTCAACGACGTCATCATCGACTTCTACTTAAAGTCATTATCTATATTTCAATCAATAATATTCGTTGTGACCAAATACAGTGCTTTAAAAAAAATAAATAATATGTAGACCTCATGAAAGTTTTTTTTGTATTAGGCATAAACATTATCTGATAATCGTGTGCTACTAGATATCTGTTTTTGGAGAAGTTGAAGAAGGAAGACGCTGTCCGCAGTCATGTGTTTAGCTCATTCTTCTATAAGAGACTCAATCAGAGAGAGCGGAGAAACGCAGTCGACACGTCCAACTTACCGTGAGCTCACGTCATTTACTCAAACACTCGCATTTCCTTGGAGCTTAGTTACTGTGCTGGTGTTTAGTACTAAGATTGATTACATATGTGACGTTTTGATGTGTTGCAGCATACAGAAGAGGAAACACAACAGAGTGAAGACATGGACACGTCACGTGGATCTCTTCCAGAAAGACTTCATCTTTGTGCCCATCAATGAGTCGTAAGGCACTGTTTGTTTAGTTTAAAATCTTCAGTTGCTTTTTATTGATTTATTTGGGTTATTTCACACTAACATGTTAAATTGCCCTGCTTCAGCTGCCTAAGTGTCATTTTTTTTTACTTCTAATCTGATGTCCTGTCTTTCTTTGTGTTTGTTTAGTGCACACTGGTATCTCGCCATAATCTGTTTTCCGGGTCTGGAGAAGGCTCATGTTGAGCCAAACCCGCTGTACCAGCCTCAAACTCAAGCCCATAGCACTGCTGTCTCCTCCAGCCCAGCCGCCGATGGAGGTTCGGATGAGCTGGACGACGTCAGATCTGCGGCTGATGTGAACAGCCAGCCGCAGTACACAGGTGAGCACATGCAAGCCTACACGAGTGACCGGAAACAGACTGCCGCTGGGTCACTGCTTGACTTCTGTTTGGTGTTGATTGCAGATGGTTTACACAGAATAATCGAGTGTTATGGAACAGATGACTCCCATCCCTCTGATGACCAAAGCTCATGTCAGGTAAGTCACCTCAGTTTGGCTGATCTGTGGTTTCAAAACTGACTTAGTAATGTTGCCGTCAAAATGAGTGTATAATGCAGGGATTTATAGATTTATTTGTTTTCTCTGTGCAATATTACAATGCTGTTTTTTTTAATTTTCTATTTATCAAGGAATCCTAAAAGAAAATGACCACCGTTTCCACAAAGCACAACTGTTAGTTTGTTACTGTTGTATTGATGATAATAAGAAGCAATTCTTGAGCAACATATCGGAATGATTTCTGAAGGATCACGTGATGCTAAAATTGAGACTTTCAAAAAAATCATATTGACCCCATATTGAACTTTTAAATGGTACAGTACGTACAGTGTAAATATAAAGATTGCACATGCAAACTGCTGGCGACAAGGCACAATGAAACTATTTTGGGTAATAAAAATTGTAATAAAGCAGTTTAGTTTTTAACATTGTGTTCATTTGTTCAAGAGTTCCTCCTTATTTACATAAAAGGTTACGAGGTCTTTCAAAACGAACAAAGTAGTCAGATTACATTAATTTTGTGATATTTAGATTAGGTTACTGATTACAGATAAATTTTACTGGAATACATAATTCAATTTATTAAGAAACAGGCTTACTTTCATAACGGAAAAATACAATTTTATAATTATCTACAACAATTTGTGTGTATTGTGTATATTAGATTTTGACAAGTAATGTGGCGTGCCATGGGTGTGTTTGGATGACGTTTGGGAGTTTTGTCTTTGTCTGTCGCACATCATATGAACATGTTGTTATCTGTGTTTTCAGGACGAGTGTAGTGAAGATGACAGTTTGGTTGATGACTGTGGGAAATTTTATAATTATCTACAACAATTTGTGTGTATTGTGTATATTAGATTTTGACAAGTAATGTGGCGTGCCATGGGTGTGTTTGGATGACGTTTGGGAGTTTTGTCTTTCTGTCGCACATCATATGAACATGTTGTTATCTGTGTTTTCAGGACGAGTGTAGTGAAGATGACAGTTTGGTTGATGACTGTGGGAGCTTTGACAAAGCAGAGTGGACGTCCAAACCCACCATCTGCAAACAGTGAGCGCAGATATTCCTCCCATAACTTTTCATAGTTGATACATTATATCAAATATGGCGATTCAATTAGATATTTTAGAACGTGAGATCAGTTACATCAATTTAGATGAACAGGTCAAAAAAATGAACTATGTTTAACATTTTAATTGCATTCGTTTACACTTTGAAAGCTACAGAATAGTTTGAACTACTATATTATAAACGATGATGGAAAAACGGAAACCCAAACCAGAGTTGTGTACCATTTAGAGTTTAATTATGAATTTTCAATTCCTGAATTTGAAATAAATCAGCTTTCATATATCTGTTGAGAAGTTCTGACATGTATATGTTTTCAGCACTCACTGTCATTGTATTAAAATCCTCAGGCCTTGTATTCTGATCATGGACTCGCTGCGTGGACCAACCCGGTCGACTGTGGTAAAAACGTTACGAGAGTAAGTGACCACTTCCACACAAACTAGCGAAAATAAAACCTTTAAATGGATGTGTGATGTTCTGATCACAGATGTTTTCCATATAGTTGTTTTTCTGTAGGTATAATGGAGAATCATGGAGTCTTAACTTAATAAGTTCTCACTTATGTTGGTATCTGTATTAGTGCGAGTTTGTCCTGGTGTTTGTGCAGGTATCTAGAGGTAGAGTGGGAGGTGAAGAAAGGCTCCCAGAGGAGTTTTGGGAAGGATATGATGAAGGGCTCGAGTCCTCGTGTGCCACAGCAGAATAACTTCAGTGACTGTGGAGTTTATGTGCTGCAGTATGTGGAGAGCTTCTTCGAGGTGAGAGGACACATAGGAACTGTGTATCTAATGGTGGACTGGACATCATTGGTTCCCCCACAAAGTCAGAGATAAAATAAAAAAAACTTTCCTGGCAATACATGATTTTGTTCACTCACACTCCCAGAGCTTCCTCATATGCTGTGCTTTCATTCACACTTCCCAGAAAGCTTTGTAAAGATGAATGACATTGCAATGTGATATTTTCACATTAAATCTAATAGGGAATTTTTGTCACACTTTAGTTTGGGGACCAATTCTGTCTGTTAACTATCTATTAACTATGACTTTTGCCTCAATAAACTCCTAATTTGCTGCTTATTAATAGTTATTAAGGTAGTTGTTAAGTTTAGGTATGGGGTCGGATTAAAGGATCTAAAATATGGTCATGCGGAATAAGGCATTAATATGTGCTTTATAAGAACTAATAAACAGCCAATATGCTAGTAATATGCATGCTAATAAGCAACTAGTTAATAGTGAGAACTGGTCCGTTAACTAAAGTGTTAACAGAATTTTCATACAACTGTGACTTTCGCCAGCTGCCAAGTTTCTTGGGCTGTGGAAAAAAGAAAAAAAAAGAATGACAAGCTCGTTTTTTGCTAAAACATTTATTTATTTTTATTTTTTGCAAGAATTGTTTTAATTGATCTCAGCATCTCACTTTTATTATCATTCTCTGTGATTTTAATAAAGCTAATCTCACACGTGAACTGTCTAAAAACAGACAGCTCATCACATGCCCCATCAAGGGACAGCAATATACTGGACCATTGCTACACCGTTTTAAAGGATGCATACCACTCTGTCCCCTGAGCGGCTCTGGGGCTCTCTGATCACTTTGGTCCTTCTTCTGATCACTGGTCCATCTTCTACCAGCCTACAAGCAGAAACTTAAATCTGCTTAGCCTGTAGTAAGAACTGTAAAGAGATGAACTAATGAAGCAGAGCGGGATTTTAAAGCCTGCTTCGTCTGCACTGATTGGGGGGTTTTTGAGGCTGCAGTCACAGATCTGCATGTGTTCACTGACACCGTGACATCCTACATCAGTTTCTGTGAGGACGTGTGTTCCCACCAGAACTTGTATAACATTTAACAACGACAAACCGTGGTTCAGTGCAAAACTCAAAACAGCTTCACCAGGCCAAAGAGGACACCTACAGGGGTGGGGACAAAGCCTTGTACAAACAGGCCAAATACACACTTAATACGGAGAAAGAGTATCTAAGAGAAGCTACTCTGAAAAGCTGAAAAACTGTTTTCAAGCAACGACCCTACATTAGTGTGGAAAGGGTCTGAAAGCCATCACCAGCTACAAGACCCCATCCCCCAGCACTGAGAATCAACTTTTAGCCGATGGTTTGAATGAGTTTTACTGCAGGTTTGAAAAGCCTGGTCTCACACCCCACACCCACTCTGACCGTCTCACAACACAGCCATCAACACCCTGTCCCCCTACTGCCTCTCAGCCTGCACTTAAGATCTGTGAAGATGATATACGGAAAGTCTTCAGAAGATAAGGAAAGCCAAGGGCCCAGACGGTGTCTCTCCAGCTTGCCTCAAAGCCTGATCTTCAGCAGATCACTGGAGCTGTGTGAAGTCCCCTCCTGCTTCAAACGCTCCACCATCATCCCTGAACCCAAGAAACCAAAAATCACGGGACTAGGTGACTACAGACCTATTGCATTAATATCTGTGGTCATGAAGTCATTTGAGAGACTGGTGTTGGCCTACTTGAAAGACAACACTGGACCCTTGCTGGAACTCCTGCAGTTGATGAACTTACTTACAGAGCTTACAGAGCAAACAGGTCTGTGGGTGATGCAGTCAACATGGGACTGCACTAGGGTTGTCACGATGCTATAAACTTGTGTTATGATACTATACCAGCTGAAGTATCATGATACCCTGGTGAAAAAAAAGTGCACTTCCATAATGTACTTAAAGTGCTTTATTTTCGCACACTAATTTTGTACTTAATATACAAAAAAATATTCTTTAGTACTTCTTAAGGTAATCTTAAGAACATCTAAGTGTACTCAACTGTGCTATTTTGGGACACCATGAATATGAACTAAAAATGTATTTAGGTACCACTTGAACCCATCTTGTGGCTGGTAACTAAATATTTTTTTTAATACAGAGATAGTATGTTAATAGCACATTTTAGTTCATATACATGGTGTCTCAAAATAGCACCGAATGGGCGATTCTCGTCTGTATTTGCAGTACAAGCCGCGGTTCAACTGTGCGTGACAAACGTTGCCAGTGTGGAAGCACAATGGGTGCGTGCTGCTCTGCTCTGCATACACACAGCTTCTGCACTGCCTCCGCTCTGCTTGCAGATCCAGTGTGAAACCGGCATAAGGCGCAAATTCTACACAGCATTTTGCGCCCTTAAGGGCAACAGGCCAAAAAAAAGACGCTTTTGTATTGTTTATTTGCAGGCACAAGTGTTCTAACATTTTAGCGACTGCCCCACAAACAACTTTACTTACAGTAGAACCGTAATGACGATACTACCGTTTAAAAAATACAGTGGCACCGCCAGTATTTTGGAGCCTTAGTATCGCGACTAACGTAGTACCAGAAAACCGTGCAACCCTAGACTGCACTACATCCTCCAACATCTGGACAAACCAGGGACTTGTGCAAGGATCTTGTTTGTGGAATTCAGCTCCGCTTTTAACACCATCATCCCGGATACCCTTCTGAATAAACTGACCCAGCTCTCTGTACCCACCTCCATCTGTCAGTGGATCCCCAGCTTCCTGACAGACAGTGAGGCTGGGAAAACTCACATCCAACACCCGCACCATCAGCACTGGTGCTCCTCAGGGGTGTGTGCTCTCCCCACTGCTTTTCTTCCTCTACACAAATGACTGCACCTCTAAAGATCCCACTGTCAAGCTCCTGATGTTTGCGGACGACACTTGCACTGTGTCAGGTGCTTTGACGGATGCGTGTGCTGTTTCATGCGTTTGAGACCGGTTTTCCTCGGCACATAACTTATATTTTATGGTTGTATCATCATTTGTAAACGTTAGAAAGTCACACAATTATTTCCATTATTTCATTCCAACAGAAATCATCTACAGATACAAAATAATTGATAGTTGCACCCCTACAATGATTTGTGTCTGCAAAAAAGTTGCTTCAGAAGAAGAGAATTACTATTGCATGATAATAAAAGAAAGCAAATTGAACTGTTGCGTTTAGACTTTGTAACTAATGCAATAATTGATGCTGATTATTTATTCTATTTCTTTTTTTCTTTCAGAGTCCTCTTCCAAGCTTTCATCTCCCGATGAATTTATTGGATTGGTTTCCCCAACAACGGATGAAAACCAAGCGGGACGAGATCAAGGAGCTCATTCTGAAGCTTCAGACTCAGCAGCAGCTCAATCTGGAGAGCTCTGGACAGACAGATGGCTGCCACAGCCCCTGTGAGGATACCTTGGAGTCAGCTGATCTCATCCCTCCAATCAGCTCCTGAGCTCCGCCCACGCTGCTACGCTTTCACCATCACATGACTTAGAAACACTAAAAGCCAATCAGGGCCTTGTGTGATTGTACGCTGCTGGACAACTCTGCCGTTATTTCTTATGACCTTCTTATAGTTTTGATGATATGAAATTTGAAAAGAAGAGTGGTTTGTTTTTTTTATTTGTATTGAATGCATTGTGTACATAAGCTAGGCTTCTTTCTTTTACTTTGCCGTTTTTTGCTGCCTTTTCAGTTCTACTTCTCATTTATTGTTCAGTTTTGCACCATCTGTAAAATAAAAGTTTGTGTTCATCTTGATTATTTACTCTAATGTGCCTAGAGGGTTATAAATACAGTACTGTTCAGTGTTCTGTTTGCCTGGTCTCACACCCCACACCCACTCTGACCGTCTCACAACACAGCCATCAACACCCTGTCCCCCTACTGCCTCTCAGCCTGCACTTAAGATCTGTGAAGATGATATACGGAAAGTCTTCAGAAGATAAGGAAAGCCAAGGGCCCAGACGGTGTCTCTCCAGCTTGCCTCAAAGCCTGATCTTCAGCAGATCACTGGAGCTGTGTGAAGTCCCCTCCTGCTTCAAACGCTCCACCATCATCCCTGAACCCAAGAAACCAAAAATCACGGGACTAGGTGACTACAGACCTATTGCATTAATATCTGTGGTCATGAAGTCATTTGAGAGACTGGTGTTGGCCTACTTGAAAGACAACACTGGACCCTTGCTGGAACTCCTGCAGTTGATGAACTTACTTACAGAGCTTACAGAGCAAACAGGTCTGTGGGTGATGCAGTCAACATGGGACTGCACTAGGGTTGTCACGATGCTATAAACTTGTGTTATGATACTATACCAGCTGAAGTATCATGATACCCTGGTGAAAAAAAAAGTGCACTTCCATAATGTACTTAAAGTGCTTTATTTTCGCACACTAATTTTGTACTTAATATACAAAAAAATATTCTTTAGTACTTCTTAAGGTAATCTTAAGAACATCTAAGTGTACTCAACTGTGCTATTTTGGGACACCATGAATATGAACTAAAAATGTATTTAGGTACCACTTGAACCCATCTTGTGGCTGGTAACTAAATATTTTTTTTAATACAGAGATAGTATGTTAATAGCACATTTTAGTTCATATACATGGTGTCTCAAAATAGCACCGAATGGGCGATTCTCGTCTGTATTTGCAGTACAAGCCGCGGTTCAACTGTGCGTGACAAACGTTGCCAGTGTGGAAGCACAATGGGTGCGTGCTGCTCCGCTCTGCATACACACAGCTTCTGCACTGCCTCCGCTCTGCTTGCAGATCCAGTGTGAAACCGGCATAAGGCGCAAATTCTACACAGCATTTTGCGCCCTTAAGGGCAACAGGCCAAAAAAAAGACGCTTTTGTATTGTTTATTTGCAGGCACAAGTGTTCTAACATTTTAGCGACTGCCCCACAAACAACTTAACTTACAGTAGAACCGTAATGACGATACTACCGTTTAAAAAATACAGTGGCACCGCCAGTATTTTGGAGCCTTAGTATCCTGATACTACCGTAGTACCTGTAAACCGTGCAACCCTAGTAATAAGCACCTGACTTTTCTTTGTGTGTGTGTGTGTGTGTGGAGGAGCTCAGCCTGACACAGACAACAGGAGAGGCTTCAGCAAGTGTAATACTTTAATAATTTAATATTACTTTAACGATTTAGTGGTGAGATGATACCCAGTTTCAGTTCCCATCCCTGCAGCGTTTGTGAGTGCCTGATTGCACTGTGCTCTGCATACACACAGCTTCTGCACTGCCTCCGCTCTGCTTGCAGATCCAGTGTGAAACCGGCGTAAGGCGCAAATTCTACACAGCATTTTGCGCCCTTAAGGGCAACAGGCCAAAAAAAAGACGCTTTTGTATTGTTTATTTGCAGGCACAAGTGTTCTAACATTTTAGCGACTGCCCCACAAACAACTTTACTTACAGTAGAACCGTAATGACGATACTACCGTTTAAAAAATACAGTGGCACCGCCAGTATTTTGGAGCCTTAGTATCGCGACTAACGTAGTACCAGAAAACCGTGCAACCCTAGACTGCACTACATCCTCCAACATCTGGACAAACCAGGGACTTGTGCAAGGATCTTGTTTGTGGAATTCAGCTCCGCTTTTAACACCATCATCCCGGATACCCTTCTGAATAAACTGACCCAGCTCTCTGTACCCACCTCCATCTGTCAGTGGATCCCCAGCTTCCTGACAGACAGTGAGGCTGGGAAAACTCACATCCAACACCCGCACCATCAGCACTGGTGCTCCTCAGGGGTGTGTGCTCTCCCCACTGCTTTTCTTCCTCTACACAAATGACTGCACCTCTAAAGATCCCACTGTCAAGCTCCTGATGTTTGCGGACGACACTTGCACTGTGTCAGGTGCTTTGACGGATGCGTGTGCTGTTTCATGCGTTTGAGACCGGTTTTCCTCGGCACATAACTTATATTTTATGGTTGTATCATCATTTGTAAACGTTAGAAAGTCACACAATTATTTCCATTATTTCATTCCAACAGAAATCATCTACAGATACAAAATAATTGATAGTTGCACCCCTACAATGATTTGTGTCTGCAAAAAAGTTGCTTCAGAAGAAGAGAATTACTATTGCATGATAATAAAAGAAAGCAAATTGAACTGTTGCGTTTAGACTTTGTAACTAATGCAATAATTGATGCTGATTATTTATTCTATTTCTTTTTTTCTTTCAGAGTCCTCTTCCAAGCTTTCATCTCCCGATGAATTTATTGGATTGGTTTCCCCAACAACGGATGAAAACCAAGCGGGACGAGATCAAGGAGCTCATTCTGAAGCTTCAGACTCAGCAGCAGCTCAATCTGGAGAGCTCTGGACAGACAGATGGCTGCCACAGCCCCTGTGAGGATACCTTGGAGTCAGCTGATCTCATCCCTCCAATCAGCTCCTGAGCTCCGCCCACGCTGCTACGCTTTCACCATCACATGACTTAGAAACACTAAAAGCCAATCAGGGCCTTGTGTGATTGTACGCTGCTGGACAACTCTGCCGTTATTTCTTATGACCTTCTTATAGTTTTGATGATATGAAATTTGAAAAGAAGAGTGGTTTGTTTTTTTTATTTGTATTGAATGCATTGTGTACATAAGCTAGGCTTCTTTCTTTTACTTTGCCGTTTTTTGCTGCCTTTTCAGTTCTACTTCTCATTTATTGTTCAGTTTTGCACCATCTGTAAAATAAAAGTTTGTGTTCATCTTGATTATTTACTCTAATGTGCCTAGAGGGTTATAAATACAGTACTGTTCAGTGTTCTGTTTGGATTTCATGCCTCTGAAGGAAATGAAAGCATTTTTTGTCAAATTAGTATCCAAGCAAACCTTGTGTTCACAACAAAATAGAAATCATTTTTCAATGTTCTGCTACTTGCCATTCAGGAGTGCACATTTGCCTTGGTACAGACTAATACAACAATATGAAGTGTCAAAAACGAGCCTTTGCTTCTTTGAGTATCTTGTTTTCATATTTGAATTGATTCAAAACATTTGGAGTCTCGAGGCACTTTCACATGATTTGTGTTTTCATTCCATAAAGCATAAACTCAAGAAGGCATGGTAATGCAAAGCTCAAAGATCCGTCAGATGTGGAGGTTGATAGTATTTCTGGAGAAAGCCAATCTTGGTAGCTCATGGACGCTCACCAGTCTAAATGTTGTCCACTATGCTTTTCATAATACACATTGTTTCAAAATAGCTTTACAGAAAATCATGATGTTAATGTTTATAATATCTTATATATCAAACTTCATAAAAAGAGCTGAATGATAAGAGATACATTTTACTACAAAATAACTTGGTTAAATAAAGTTATTTTTATGTATCGCTTTTTGCAATACAGACCGCTTCAGAGCAGCTTTAATGTAGTAAACCCAAAACACCGTCTGTGTTGCAAAATTGTGTATTCACAACCCTGATAGCACAAGTACATCTCAGAGACATCTATTTGTCTGCATTTACATCTGCAAGACGTATTTTTTAGAGTGTTTGCTCATCTGTGATAGGTCTATAGGACGTTTCCTATCAGATGTCAAATAGACGTCTATTTGATGTCTTTAAGATGTTTATGATTTAGAATGTATGTAAAACTGACATCTGAAAGATGTCTTCCTGTTGAAAAAAACAGCATATGCTGGTTAGGTATGTTTTGACGCTGGGATGCTGGTTTAAGCTGGTCCTTTGCTGGTTTAAGCTGGTCCTTTTGCTGGTTTATGCTGGTCCTTTGCTGGTTTAAGCTGGTACTTTTGCTGGTTTATGCTGGTCCTTTACTGGTTTATGCTGGTCCTTTGCTGGTTTATGCTGGTCCTTTGCTGGTTTAAGCTGGTCCTTTTGCTGGTTTATGCTGGTCCTTTGCCAGCACATGAATAAACTATACCAGCATCCCAGCGTCAAAACATACCTAACCAGCATATGCTGGTTTTTTCAACAGGGCTGTCAGATGCACCATCAGACAGCAGATGCTTTCCAGATCAAGTGATCTTTAACAGACATCTTGCTAGTATGTGCGTACTAATTACGTACGTGTGCTCAGTAATTGTAGTTCTAATCACATCATGACAGCACTGAAGGCGAGCACAGACACCAATTGGGATAAATATCAAGATTGGTTTATAAATGAAAGGCCATTTTACAATTTTAACAAGCTTTCAAAATGGAATATTACAATATTAGTAACATAGTGAGCATGTGTGTCATTAACATAAGTCATTTTGATATTTTTCTCAGGTCATGTTGTTTGATTGCAGCTTTGCAGAAAATAGTCCCTTGCAAACACATATATGAACAGAGCTTCAGACATGAGGAATTTGTTGTGAGTTTTTGTAGGAGCTCTGGGTACATATCCATTATATCACACGAGTGGGCGCTGAGGAATGATAATAGTGCTTTGTAGAATTGGAGCTCACGTATTTTTACGTTTTGTGGCCTTCAATAGTATTTAGGCTTTGGTGATTTTTAGCACAGCAGCCACAAATACAGCCGATCTCAGCTGCACAAAGATCTGTCTTTAAAATATATTTAGGAAAAATGTAACTCTGAATTTGATTTTTTTTTTTTTTTTTTTTTACTTTTTGTCAGAAATGGGGGGCTTATACTGAATGAACACACACACCTCTAAAATTAAGTAACGACACCAAACTCTGATCAGTTTATAAGACTATCCAGTTTGGATATGGTTTATTTCATCATATTGAATGTTTGAATTAAGACCACCAATTATGCAGCTTCATTGTGTAATAATGTGCTTTCTAAACTAGTGAACAGTTTTTCTGAGTTCTTCATTATTTTGTATATGTTTGGTTTTAGATCTACTAGCAGGTGCGAACAGTGAGGAACAGTCATTAAAGTGAAGGGTGGGTCAGGTGGGTTTGCTATAAACCAGTGAAAAGAATAAAAAAATTAACAAGTAGCCTAATAATTTGAAAAATTCTTTCCAAAACATCTTTTTTTGCCTTGGTGTTCCTTACACTCGCTAATGTTTTAAGATGCTTTAACTCAAACTTAAAGTGTACAAAGTTTGGTGCCTTTTTTGACCGTCAATATGTATGAATATGATATTTACTAATGAATTAAGAACATTTTTCTTATATTAAGGTTGGTCATAAAAAGATCTTCCACAAAAATGTCAGCTTCAGAAATGTCCTTAAAGGAAACTTTAAAATCACACCAGAATATATATATAGCAGATGCTATTAAAATGAATTATATATATATATATATATATATATATATATATATATATATATATATATATATATATATATATAATATCAGTGGCCTGTGGTGGTGTTTTGAAATGAGGCAAAGTCCTTTTTTTTATATTAAATGTATATTCCTGTCCCAGTCACATGTTCTTGGTTAAATAAACATTACTTTATAATAATAATAATAATTCCTTACATTTATATAGCGCTTTTCTGGGCACTCAAAGCACTTTACATAGAAGGGGGAATCTCCTCAACCACCACTATAATGTAATATATTTTTACATTAACAATGTAATCAGTATTCTGTTTATTAAAGCCAAGTATGAATCTCATCAAGTTAGTGTTTTTGAGTCATTCTATAATTAGAGGTACATTTCATGTCTACGGACTCTAGTATCAATTTTACTATTTTTTTAATAACGTTTCACTTCAAACAATGATCACTTTTATATCAGGGGACATTTATAATTAATTTAATGCAAAAATCCAACAGATATCCATTTTTTATGTTGCAAAAATGGCATATTCTATACTATGCTGTTTTTGTGCTGTCCGATTTGGTAAATGTGAGGTTTTGCTCTTCAGATTAGCTCTAAAATACATGTTTCTGTACATATTTCTTATAAATATTTGTCCAAAATAATCATTAAATTATGAGAAAGGTGTTTTTAAAAATATTTTGCTCATGCATTTACATTACATCATCCATTTTGTGTATGTCCGAGAAATCGGTGTCAACTCTGTTACTCCCTACAAAACCCCTTATAAATCAGCAATGGTTTGTTCCAAAGTCACATGTCCAACATCACATGATGTGTTTTCCTTTTTTGGAGGGAAATTTGAAGACAGTGTGGAAAGTCATGACTTCTCTTCAATATTTTATCTAGATTATTGTCTGCACATAGAATAGATTGATTGACCGTCAACTGTGTTATCAACATGTTCTGGTCACATGTTATATTTATAAATATGTAGAGAAAGACAAAAGTTAATCAAGGTCATGTACTAATTATTCCAAGGTCAGCAGTTTGCACAAGGCCCTAAAACGGCTGAAATGTCAACTGTGTTACCCATCAACTGTAACACAGTTGACAAGGATTAACACGGTTGACAATGTTGGCAATTCAGTGTCAATTTATTCACTCCCACTGAGTGTTGTTGATAAAAATATATATTCACAAACTATTGTCATTACACAGAAATTACATAGGAATTGCCTAAAACCATGGAAAACAATGGATAAACTTAACTGATCTAATCACGGCCACACTTTCTATGAACTCAGTATCCATAATATTATATACACATTACATTCACATTTGTCAAGGGTTAAAAAGCATTCAGAATTCCTCATGATTGGCATAAACATATATAATATTAGACATTTTGGCATATATCTATTATCTATTTCTGCTTAGTCATGACTGATAAAGTGTTATAATGTTTTTGAATAAGTCCTTACAACTTGAAGTGTCATGATGCATTATAAAACTTAATTTACCTTTATAATAATATAATATATATTAATATTATTATAATGTTTGTGTGTTTAAAATGCTTTATGGATACTAAGTTCATTCTTACCTGTCAACTGTGTTATGTGTGGTTTTTATTTGATAAATCTTTTAAATGTGAACTAATCCGTCAGAAAAAAAGATGGGGATATCTCTGGAGATGGATGACTTTGGTAAAGATGGTGAATAACACTAAATTCAGCACGCTGTGGATTTATGGTAAAGAAAAGTATCATCCTTCATGATAGCATCCCACAGTACGCCCACTATGAAGCCCCAAATTCATATTTTCAAATCAGTTAGATGTTTAACCTCAAAACCTCTGGTGAATAGACTCAGAGACCTTCAAACAAATGTATAATCAGACATGTGGGACTTCATTCATGTTTCATTTGACACAACATTTGTCCATAACACAGTTGACAAAATTATGAATCAAATGTTAATTTCCATTAACATATTTAAAAAGTCATTATACCTTAAGCTTGCCAAACAATTAATTTAGCACATTAAGGGGATATATTATTCAACCACTTAATTTATTTATCAAAAGAGAATACTGATTTTGAAATGTACCCCTAAATATAGAATGACACTTTTAAGCATTTTACATTTATTCCAAAATAATAACTCAAGGCAGTAACAATTGATTTTATTTGTGAACTTATGTTCAGCTATTCTTTTTCATAGTTAACGTTGAACTATTTTGGAATTATTCAGTTCATCAGTCATCAAAGCCTTCGGCCCAGTCTGAGGTCCTGAGCACTCTGGAGAAGGTTTTCGTCCAGGATATCCCTGTACTTGGCCGCATTCATCTTTCCCTCGATTGCAACCAGTCGTCCTGTCCCTGCAGCTGAAAAACACCCCCACAGCAGGGTGCTGCCACCACCATGCTTCACTGTTGGGACAGGTGATGAGCAGTGCCTGGTTTTCTCCACACACACCGCTTAGAATTAAGGCCAAAAAGTTATATCTTGGTCTCATCAGACCAGAGAATCTTATTTCTCACCATCTCACAACTCCAGGCGGGCTTTCATGTGTCTTGCACTGAGGAGAGCCTTCCGTCGGGCCACTCTGCCATAAAGCCCCGACTGGTGGAGGGCTGCAGTGATGGTTGACTTTCTACAACTTTCTCCCATCTCCCGACTGCATCTCTGGAGCTCAGCCACAGTGATCTTTGGGTTCTTCTTTACCTCTCTCACCAAGGCTCTTCGCCCCCGATAGCTCAGTTTGGCCGGACGGCCAGCTCTAGGAAGGGTTCTGATC
>NW_015507262.1:89300-90190 GCF_001515645.1 Sinocyclocheilus grahami
ATATCTATTTCTGCTTAGTCATGACTGATAAAGTGTTATAATGTTTTTGAATAAGTCCTTACAACTTGAAGTGTCATGATGCATTATAAAACTTCATTTACCTTTATAATAATATAATATATATTAATATTATTATAATGTTTGTGTGTTTAAAATGCTTTATGGACAGGTTCATTCTTACCTGTCAACTGTGTTATGTGTGGTTTTTATTTGATAAATCTTTTAAATGTGAACTAATCCGTCAGAAAAAAAGATGGGGATATCTCTGGAGATGGATGACTTTGGTAAGGATGGTGAATAACACTAAATTCAGCATACTGTGGATTTATGTTAAAGAAAAGTATCATCCTTCATGATAGCATCCCACAGTACGCCCACTATGAAGCCCCAAATTCATATTTTCAAATCAGTTAGATGTTTAACCTCAAAACCTCTGGTGAATAGACTCAGAGACCTTCAAACAAATGTATAATCAGACATGTGGGACTTCATTCATGTTTCATTTGACACAACATTTGTCCATAACACAGTTGACAAAATAATGAATCAAATGTTAATTTTCATGAACATATTTAAAAAGTCATTAGAGCTTAAGCTTGCCAAACAATTAATTTAGCACATTAAGGGGATATATTATTCAACCACTTAATTTATTTATCAAAAGAGAATACTGATTTTGAAATGTACCCCTAAATATAGAATGACACTTTTAAGCATTTTACATTTATTCCAAAATAATAACTCAAGGCAGTAACAATTGATTTTATTTGTGAACTTATGTTCAGCTATTCTTTTTCATAGTTAACGTTGAACTATTTTGGAATTATTCAGTTCATCAGTCATCAAAGCCTTCGGCCCAGTCTGAGGTCCTGAGCACTCTGGAGAAGGTT
>NW_015507262.1:90426-92926 GCF_001515645.1 Sinocyclocheilus grahami
CACACACACACACTCACACAAACACACACAAACACACACACAAACACACTCACACACACAAACACACTCACACAAACAAACACAAACACAAACACACACACACTCACGCAAACACACACACTCACGCACACAAACACACTCACGCACACACTCACACACACACAAACACACTCACACACACACTCACACAATCACACACTCACACAAACACTCACTCACACAAACACACACACTCACGCACACAAACACACTCACTCACACACGCACACAATCACACACACACTCACTCACACAAACACACACACTCACGCACACAAACACACTCACTCACACACGCACACAATCACACAATCACACACACACTCACTCACTCACACACAAACACACACACTCACACACACACAAACACACACACTCACGCACACACTCACACACACACACACACACACACACACACACACACACACAAACACACACACAAACACACACAAACAAACACACACACATTCACTCACACAAACACACACACACTCACACAAACACTCACGCACACAAACACACTCACGCACACAATCACGCACACAAACACACTCACACAATCACACACACACACACACAAACACGCACACAATCACACACACACTCACACACTCACAAACAAACACACACTCACACAAACACACACTCACACACACTCACTCACACAAACACATACACACACAAACACAATCACACACAAACACACACACACACTCACACACTCACAAACAAACACACACTCACACAAACACACTCACACACTCACACACACACACACTCACACACTCACAAACAAACACACACTCACACAAACACACTCACACACTCACACACACACACACTCACACACTCACAAACAAACACACACTCACACAAACACACTCACACACTCACACACACACACACTCACACACTCACAAACAAACACACACTCACACAAACACACTCACACACTCACACACACACACACTCACACACTCACAAACAAACACACACTCACACAAACACACTCACACACTCACACACACACACACTCACACACTCACAAACAAACACACACTCACACAAACACACTCACACACTCACACACACACACACTCACACACTCACAAACAAACACACACTCACACAAACACACTCACACACTCACACACACACACACTCACACACTCACAAACAAACACACACTCACACAAACACACTCACACACTCACACACACACACACTCACACACTCACAAACAAACACACACTCACACAAACACACTCACACACTCACACACACACACACTCACACACTCACAAACAAACACACACACACACACACACTCACACACACACACACACACACAAACAAACACACACTCACGCACACACACACAAACAAACACTCACGCACACAAACACACTCACACAATCACGCACACAAACACACGTACAAACACACAAACAAACACACACACACACAAACACACACACACACTCACACAAACACACACTCACTCACACAAACACACACTCACTCACACAAACTCACGCACACAAACACACACACTCACACACACAAACAAACACACACTCACGCACACAAACACACTCACACACACACACACACACACACACACAGACAAACACAACGTCGTGAAGAGGAGAACACTACATGTTCAAACAGAGAAAAATACGTTTATTCATTAAATTCAACCCCAACCAATATACCAAGAAAAAGGCTTTAAATTTGTCATTGTATGAACCATTTCTTTAAAAAAGAAGCGACATAAGGGTTGGGATCACACACACACACACACACTCACACTCACTCTCACACTCACTCTCACACTCACTCTCACACTCACTCTCACACTCACTCTCACACTCACTCTCACACACACACGCACTCTCACTCTCACACGCACACGCACTCGCACTCATGCACACACAAACGCACACACATCACACACAAACACACACACACAAACACATCACACACACACACACAGAAACACACACACAAACAAACACAAACACGCACACACACACACGCACACACACATCCAAACACACACACGCACACAAACACACACTCACACACTCACACAAACACACACAAACAAACACTCACACACACAAACACACACACACACAAACAAACACTCACTCACTCACACAAACACACACACACACACTCACTCACACACAATCACACACACACACACACTCACACAAACACACACTCATGCACACAAACACACTCACTCACACAATCACGCACACAAACACACACTCACTCACACAAACTCACGCACACACACAAACACACTCACACACACACACGCACACACACACACACACACACACACACTCTCTCTCTCTCTCTCTCTCACACACACTCTCTCTCTCTCACACACACACACACACACACACACTCTCTCTCTCTCTCTCTCTCACACACACTCTCTCTCTCT
>NW_015507263.1:0-1033 GCF_001515645.1 Sinocyclocheilus grahami
TTAATTTATTTTCAAATGTGTTTATTCCTGAGATGGCAAAGCTGAATTTTCAGCAGCCATTACTCTAAATCGTTCTAATATGCTGATTTGGTGCTCAAGAAACATTTTTTTATTATTATCAATGCTGAAAATAGTTGAGCAGTTTAATATTTTTGTAGAAACGGTGCTACATTTTTTCAGGATTCTTTGCTGAATAGAAAATTCAAAAGAACTTGCAACGTTTTGAGTGCTTTATTGTCACTGTTGATTCATTTAATGCATCGTTGATCAATAAAAAATTTATTTCTTTAAAAAAAAAAAAAAATCATGCTAATCCAAACTTTTGAATGGTTGCACAACTTTTCAGAACAATAGTGTGACAGAAACGTCCTCCAATTCACTTCATGTTAGAAGTTAGGTCTCTAAATTCATCAGCTTCTAAAAATATTAAAGCAAATATTAAATCTAAATGAATTTGATGATATTGCTAAGCTACTATTTGTGTGGACAACTGGTCCTAACCTCCTAACCCAAGCACACTGACAGCAGTTTGCAGCTACAAAGCAACCGAACATAATTCATTTTCAATGAGAGTGGATTGAGCGTCAGTGACCGCTGACTAAGTGACAGCCGTATGCTAATGAGCAGTATCACAATACAGTTATGAATACAGTGGCTGATACGGCATCCATGTATCTGTTACAACAACCCTGCAGCCTCCAGCTATTCATGTGAACAGCTCTACTGTGTGATTACAACAACCTCCAGCTATTCATGTGAACAGCTCTACTGTGTGAGTACGAGTGATACTGACGATGTCTGTTTTTGTGTTTTTGTGTTTTTCTTGTGGATCAGAATCTGTTGAATTTCCTTCCACTGGGTGAGCACTCAGAGGTGTATAAAGCCCTGTCCACACACATGCTGGAGGGAGAGACCCTCACCCCAGACTACCTAAAAAGTAAGAATCACTCATACATGCTGTGTTTACATGTTTCTCATCTTCTCATGACCAAAAAATTGGTTTCTTCTGGTCTCTCTCTCTCTCTCTCTCTCT
>NW_015507263.1:2393-10309 GCF_001515645.1 Sinocyclocheilus grahami
TAATATCATTGAGTGTAAAATGGACTAAAAATGAATGAAAGAATGAACATGATATTGAACAAGATAGACTAAATGTCAAATTTTTTTCCAGCATTCAACATTTTTGTCAAAAGACAAGCTATGTCTTAAAATCAACACTGCAGAAATGTACTGTTTTCGATACAAAAGAGTTTCTTATACCTGAATTAATATTTAGTATTGGACGTTTCCTCGCAGGTGCTGCCCCCTAGTGGTAGGCTAAAGAAAATAAGCTTATTGCTTATTTTCTCTCAAAACACTTCCATTCATGAAGATTTGCTTGTATTTTCCTCTGTAGTGCCTAACTCAACACGTAACGGCTTTGAGGGAGTGATCCAGCGATCGCTGAGGCCCATGTTTGAAGACCGAGTGTGTTTCATAGCAACTGTGAGGTTAGCCAAGCCTCAGTTTATCAAGGTAGGTTGAGCCAAAGCCGACTTGGCACCTTCTCATTGGTCCTGTGACTTCTAATATTTGCCTTACAGACAGTGACAACTTCACTCAGATCTGTTATGTACATATTCATCAGTTTGAATGTATGTGTGTGGGCGTGTTGATAGACACTGTACATGTTTGTGCAAGAATTGCCTTTGTTTTTGAAGACACTGATAAATGACCAGCATGCAAAGCACTCCGTGTGAGAAGTAGGTCACTTGGTTTCTGTTCTCGTTTTTTGTCTGCTAGATGTGCTTATAAGAAAGAACGCTCTTGTTTATAACCTCTGTTCCACAGGAAATGTGTACTGTGGAGGAGCCCAATGAGGAATTCACCTCCAGACACAGTTTAGAGTGGAAATTCCTCTTCTTGGACCACAGGTACAAACTTCATCTGTTCTCACGACTGTTTTTGTGAGCTCTTTGTCAAGCACACACATCATCTTCCCTCTCCCAGAAAACTAAAGAGTTCCTCTGCTAGTTTGTTTCACTTAGGCCCGGATATTACCTGTCTCGGGTGATCTGATCACTAGAGGTCAGACGAGATTTTACTCTGGATAGAATGTTGCGATTGGATTTCAAAGAGAGGATCTCTGATTTCATGACTGTATATCTACTGATACATCACTGTCAGTGTGTTACTACAGTGAGGAACTACTAAGACAGAAGGAAAGAAAGACAAAAAAACATGGAAAGCAGGAAAGAAAGAAAAAAGAAGGAACAGAAGAATGAAACAAGCAGCAGAAGTAGAAAATAATGAGGAATAAAGTTGGGAAAATAGATCTAATGAAGGAAATAAAAGAAAGAAAAAAGAACAAATCATTGCTTGTAAAAAAAAAAAAGTGTGCTTAAAATAAGTTTTTTTTAAGTGTACTTGCAGAATATTAATGAAATAAATGTCTACTAAAGTGTACATACAGTACACTTTCATGTCTGTTTCTGAACACTTGAATACACTTTAAAAAAGTGTACTTTGTAATGTTGTCAAATTAAAAGCTTTACTTTAAAGTATATTATAAATCATCATGATTTAATAATCTTTTGTCATGCACACTTATTTTGATGTGTTGACTAACGTACTAAAGCACAAGTAAAGTACTTGATTATAATTTTAACTATAATGTTACTTGATATTACAAGTGAATATATTTTAAGTACTAAATTGCAGCATTTTCATTATAGTTGTATAATTACAAATATAATTAATATTAATTAATACATGACATGAAAGTTTCAATAGAAATAACATTAAAATATATTTTAGTTTACCATAAATGCCTGTCAGTCCATTTGGCAGTGCATTTTACCCCGAAAGTATGCAAAAGATGTGACTGATCTTGTGGGTACCTCGAAGGTGCATGTTTTATTTTTATTTTTTTTATTGTGGTTTTGTTTTTAAGTCGTGTGTAACCATCAAGGTTTAAAACCCCCATTTTTTAGCACAAGGGTTGATTCACAGGTGAGTTGGTGACAGATTAGCATTGACACTACAATTAACTATTTGACTATTTGAACCTGAAGCGCAGTGGTTCCCAGCTAGGGGGCAAAAAAACTAATCCTAATCAATTAATCGCAGAAAATTTAAAAGTCTTGGGACCCTAGAACAGGGGTGTTAAATTCGGTTCCAGGAGGGCCACTGTACTGTAGAATTTAGCTTCAAACTTCAGGTTTACTAGAAACGTCCAGGCAGGTGTTTTGGGGCTAGTTGGAGATAGACTCTGCAGGACAGTGGTCCTCTAGGATTGGAGTTTGACACATGTGCCCTAGAACATAGTTGTGGACCGTAGGGAGCCTTGAAGTCAAAAAGGCTGAGAACCACTGTCTTAATGCCATTTCTTTACAGTACTTGGTTTTCAAGGAAGTCCTGCACTTCAGGCTGTGTGAGCCTGTGACGGTCATAATACGCTCCCTTCGAAACTGTTCTCAGTTTTTGAAGACATGTTTGTTGTTCATGCTTGCACAGCATGTCTCCGAGTAATCAATAGCTCACGTTCATCCCACAGGCTCAAAGGCTTATACATCTGGAATAACATGAACATAACTTTAATGCCATTATGCTTGGAAAGGTTTCTACTAAATTTAGATGAGTCGTTTCAGAAGAATAGCTGCTGGTGCTGCTGCTACTCTATATTTAATTCAAATCACGGATTCGGTTTAATTGGCCCAGATGCTAGATATTAAAGCAAATGATTTTCCACATTATCAGTTGTTTAGCAGAAGCAAGTGGCACTTCAGATCGTTTTATGCTGTTTTTATCCCAAAACATTTTCATATGACTCAAGGAATGCCTGAAAATCTGTTCCAAGAACTCAGTTTTTTCAAAAAATGGCACTGGGTCATTTTAAAATTGTAAATTGTTTAAAATAATAGATGGTCTGAATTTAAAAATGAAGCAGTTGCAGAAGTTTTGAATTCAGTTCAGTTTAGTTTTCTACTATAAAAACATTCTTTCTAGTCATAAAGTAAAACTTTTGTTTTTTATTTTATTTCTTGAAGACAATGGTGATTCTTTTTTTTAAATTGGTTGTCAGTTTAATCAGACTAAAATCAATAACTCAATAAAAATCAATAAACTATAACATTTAAAACTTAAATTGTAAAATTTAAATAAAAATCTTTCACAACGAAAATGCATTTAAAGGTAAATTAATAACTTTATTAACTTCAACGTGGTGGGAAAATCACCATGTGCACATTTGAACAGGTCTGAGCGTTGACCTTGAAAATACTTTTTTCCTTTTTCTTTTTACAATTCAACATGTTTGTAACATTTGATAACACCAATGACAAGATATCAATGGACAAAGGATCTAGGTTATTCATTAAGAAGGGTATTAATCAAATGTATTTTGTTTTGCTTTTATCACACTTGTTAGACTTTGCACTAATGCTTAACCTGGGAAGCAAATGAAGAAAAAATAAATTAAAAATGAAATAAATAACAATAATTGTCATTAGTGTTATAAAGGGCACAAGGGTTTTTTTCAGACACTTGACAAAATCAAATAATTTTGTAGGATTTTTTTCTGTATTGTTGAAATGTTATTATGTTATTTAACAAACTGTTAGATTATAGAAAAATGCATTTTATATAGAGTTTCTCGACCATTTGAATTCTTTTCCTTGACTCAAAGTCAGTGCACATATTTGTGATATATTTTGAGAATGACCCCACTGAATGCATGTATGCAGATGATGTGAAGTTGCATTGTTGTATTTTGCAGGGCACCCCCCATCATAGGCTACCTACCCTTTGAGGTTCTTGGCACTTCAGGGTACGACTACTATCATGTGGATGACCTGGAGACCCTGGCCAAGTGCCATGAACACTGTGAGTTCAACTACTGTTTGTGTGTACTCGTGTCTCCCCACTTTTAAAAATGGACAGTGCTTTGAAATTTATGAATGAATGGCACTGTCTTGAGTTTAGACTTTGTAATAATAAGATCTCTCTCTCTCTCTGTAGTGATGCAGTATGGTAAGGGGAAGTCGTGCTATTACCGTTTCCTGACTAAAGGTCAGCAGTGGATCTGGCTTCAGACTCACTACTATATCACCTACCACCAGTGGAACTCACGGCCGGAGTTCATCGTCTGCACGCACACTGTGGTCAGGTGAGAGTTTCAGAACACGTAACGTTTGAACTACTAACAAGAAAGAAACAGCTGCCATTTAAAGCAGGATGTGGTGCTTCTGTTTATAGAGATAATCTTAGTTGTTTTTTGTTTTTTTTTGTTTTAAATAATGCTTTTTCTTTGTCTCAGTTATGCTGAAGTGAGGGCTGAACAGCGCAGAGAGCTGGGCATTGAGGAATCACCTCCTGAGATCTCAGCAGACAAGGTGAGACATTTCTAAATTCAGAAATCCCCATTTAGCCACCAATATAACAGGCAAGTTTGTAAAGTATCAATAAATACATTTATTTACGCAGACATTTCTGTATACATTTGATTAAATATGATACTATTAATAGTAATTTTAAATAACTTGTTTAATGTATAATCATTTACTTCCGATATTTATTATTTATTCATATAGATTTAATACATTTTGTTTATATTTTTATTTATTCAATTCTAAATTCCCATTCATCCTCCAAATATAATAGACAAATATGTAAAATGTATTAAACTAATGTATATTTAAATTTTATCTAAGTTATTATTTTAAATATTTAATATTTTAAATATTTAATGTTCTTATTTTATTAATCATTTATTACATTTTAACGTGCAAATAAATATCCTTCTCTGTATTTACACAAATTCAAATTCTTTCAAAATTTAAATTCATCATTCATAAAAAAAAATGCATTTGTTACATTCAAACTAATATATAAATTTTATAAATTGAATACATTTATTTATAGTTTATATAATTATGTTAGATTAATAAACCTTTCAATGAACCTTTTCATTTTTAAAGAATGTTTTTCCCCCCATTATTATTTTCTGTGATGATCAATACTGTGCCATAAATGCTTTTGATTGCACTGAACCCAGAAACACCCTTTAATCCCACTCTGTTTCACTCTGCTCAGTCTCAGGACTCCGGCTCTGAGTCCCAGTTGAACACCTCCAGCCTTAAGGAGGCGCTAGAGCGATTTGATCACAGCCGCACACCCTCCGCTTCATCACGGAGCTCCCGAAAGTCCTCCTCACACACCGCCGTCTCGGACCCAACGTGTACGTATACATACCAAAGAGTGCTCCAAAAAACACAGCCATAGCATGTTAAGATGTTTACACACATTTCAGCGCTGTGACTGACCCATATATGTTTGTGTGTCTGTAGCCACACAGACAAAGCTGCAGACAGACCATAGCACACCCCCCCGCCAATTAGTGTCAGCCATTGAGATGACATCACAGCGGAGGTCCTCTATTAGCAGTCAGGTTGGTATATGTCATGAATATAGAACTCGGTGAAATAGTGTCCAAACACAAAACCCATCTTAATATTGAAATAAACAACAATGTAGGATAAGAAGAGCAAATTATAACGTAACATGAAATTGTCCACACTGAGTATTGACTTGACCTTGTGTGTCGTCCCTCTTCAGTCAATGAGTTCTCAGAACACAGGACAGACGATGGCAACATCTCTTGTGTCTCAGCCTCAACCACTTCAGCCCAGTGTGCAGGTAATTCAACATCCCTATTACTGCATTCAATACCATCACTCTTATTAGAGTTCGGGTCTTTGAGTGCCTGGTGCCACTAAAGCGAGCATGGTGCTTGATGTATGTATACATCTAATTAACCCTTGATGAGTATAATTAATGAGATGTATCCCATTCTTTGATCTGCCACTGACCCAGAGAGAGGAACTGAATAAACAGTTGTTTTTTTTAATTAAAGAAACAGTTCTTTTCAGCGACACAGTCTGTTTCACAATAAATAATGATACGTTATCACAGATGTATTAGTATAAAAGGTAATAGTTTGTGTAGTTTGCACACTTATGTTGGTGGAGGTGACCAAAAGTATAAGTGTACACTACCATTTTTAAAAAGGAAATTAATACCTTTATTCAAAATGCCTGTTTTTGTTCTTTTGAACTTTCTATTCATCAGAGAATCCTAAAACAAGAATATTAAGCATCGCAGCTGTTTTTTTAACATTGATAACAATAAGAAATGTTTCTTTAGCACTAAATCAGCATATTAAAATCATGTGACACTGAAGACTGGAGTAATGACTGCTTTGGCATCACAGGATAAATTACATTTTAAAATATTTTCAAATAGAACACAGTTATTTGAAATCACAATCATATTTAATCATTTAATAATCAATCATCATAATTTATGCATTTAGCAGAAGCTTTTATCCAAAGCGACTTACAGTGCATTCAGGCTATACATTTTTTACCAGTGTGTTTCAATATACAGTTTTTACTGTATTTTTAATCAAATAAATGCATCATTGGTTTCTAAACAATAAAAGATCTTACCAACCCCAAACATCTACTGAATAAGCTATACAAATAACTTTGGGATGCAATTTTTTCCCCAAAATATATTTATTGGTATTTGTTTGAACATTAGAACACAATAGATTAAAAAAAAGGATACTAATATTTACATTTTAATAGATATCTTTTCTCTAACAGGCTTCGGTTTCCACGCTGCTTTGCAGTATTAGCAAACATTCACATATATTTATTATTAATTGCTGTTAATAGTGTTCATCGTCTGTTTGATTACGTCTTTAATTGATTTTTCCGTACATTTCTGCTGTGATTTGTATCGTGAAAAGCGCTATACAAATAAACTTGAATTGAATTGAATATTCATTGCACAAGTATTAAAATCACATTTTAGGTTTATTAAAATAGATTTAAGAATCTGAATATTAGATATTCTTCAGTCTACATTTAGCTTACCTAGCTATTATCATAATGTTTTAAAATTAATTTATATCAAAGGCTGCTGCAAGGTGTCATGTGACCTTGAAGAGCATTTTGCAGAATCATTTTGCATCTGAAGACCTGTAATTTTTCTGGTAGCTTTAACACCTGAGGCCAACTGAAAGTATTATACCTGGTGCTGTTCATTTGTAGCCGGTGCTGCAGTTTTCCACGCAGATGGATGCGATGCAACATCTTAAGGAGCAGCTGGAACAGCGCACACGCATGATTGAGGCCAACATCCAGAGACAACAAGATGAACTGCGGCAAATCCAGGATGAGCTGCAGAGGGTGCAAGGACAGAACTTACAGGTAAGAGCGCCCCCTAGCTTTTGATTAAAGGTCCACTCTCTGCCTCAAATTGACACCCTTTTGTTTGGCTATGC
Source organism: Sinocyclocheilus grahami (assembly GCF_001515645.1). Classification (NCBI taxonomy): domain Eukaryota; kingdom Metazoa; phylum Chordata; class Actinopteri; order Cypriniformes; family Cyprinidae; genus Sinocyclocheilus; species Sinocyclocheilus grahami. The sequence goes on from NW_015507263.1 coordinate 9,643, forward strand.
AGATGTTCTTGCAGCCCGGAGGCGGTGGTCTCAACCTCGGCTCAGTGCAGCTGACGCAGGGATCATCCGTGCAGTCAGCGGGCTCTCTGTCCATGCAGGGGGCGGTGGTGCCGACAGGAAGCCTACAATCCACACATACAGGGACACAACACACTGTCACACAGCATCCTCAGCAGGCACCGCCACAACAGCAGAACCTTCTCAGAGATCAGAGCTCCAATCTAACGCAGGTGAGACAGTGATCTTTTCTATGAAAATGCATTTGAAAAATAGCAACGGACGTAGCAAAAAATGTACTATGAATTCAAATTTATTTGTAAAACGTGAGACATTTTCATTTAAGCAATATTTGTTTTCCATATTAAATTCTATATTTAGCATATTTAAATTAGCATATGTAGTTTATTGGGATAAAAAATAAAGTTTAGTCCTTTATATTACTTTATGACAGGAAATCCCATCTGATTGTCATTAACTAAAACTAAAACAAAATTTTAATAAGGTTTAGATTAAATAAACTATTTATATTAGATTAAAAAAAACATTAGAAAAATGTTAACTTGACAACTAACTGAAATACTTTCTCCTAACCCTGAATGAATATAAAAACTGAACTTTAAATTAAAATTAAAAATGTAATATATATATATATATATACCATAAAAAT
>NW_015507263.1:10440-32603 GCF_001515645.1 Sinocyclocheilus grahami
TAGAAGTGAATATATAAATGTATACATAAATATAGTCTAAAATCTGTATCTCTGTCTGTTTTTTTAGCAGTCTCAGAGGTCGTCTCACACACTGCAGTCTCCTCAGGGAGCACTGCCTGCATCTTTGTATAATACCATGATGATCTCTCAGCCTGCGCAGGCCAACGTTGTGCAGATCTCCACAAGCCTAGCCCAGAACAGCAGCACGAGCGGAGCCGCGGTTGCCACCTTCTCACAAGACCGTCAGATACGGTACATGAAACACTATTACAAACACGCACTGAAACTTTGCCTCATTATAAACATGAAGTGCACGTACCCAGTTAAATAAGCACATTAGAATACTAAACTAGCTTAAAAGAATCATTAATCTCATGTCTCCTCCATTTCCTTTTTATAAATATAGCTTATTTGCAGGCTATAACAACCTATTGGTTATTTACTAATGAACAATAAAACATTCTTTGAAAATGCCTGGGGACTCCTGACCATGTCATGGTACAACTGATCCCAACAGAAACTCATAACAAAGCTAACTAATAACCTGTTGTCCTGCCTCCCACAGGTTCCCTGCTACCCCACAGCTCCTCACTAAGCTAGTAACCGGCCCAATGGCGTGTGGTGCAGTTATGGTGCCTACCACCATGTTCATGGGGCAGGTAGTGACTGCGTTTGCCCCGCAGCAGGGCCAGGCTCAAACAATCAGCATCGCCCAGCAGCCATCTGCGCATATGCAGGAGCAGCAGGCTCAGACGCAGTCACAGACAGCTACAGGAACCGCCCAACAGCAAGGACAGGCCCAGGCTCAGCTTGCCCAGCAGCAAACGCAGTTCCTACAGGTAACCCTCCCACACAGAGAATTGGGACCCTTTTAGCATTCAGATGACTACTTGACTGTAGCGTATTTTTGGTCAACTTATTGATTAAAGAGAGTTCCGTGGAAAATTAAAACTTTAATCACTTACTCATGTCATGAAAAGTGAAACCTGGAAGAATTTGCTGGTAGTTCTTTTACAGACAGTTATGATAAATAAGGACTAAAGCTTCAAGCTTCAAAAGAACGTTTAGACCAGCAGTCATTCATTTAGGGTGTACTCACACTATGCGTTTTGAACTGTGCCTGAGGGCGTTTGTCCCTCAAAGCCTGGTTCGTTTGACTAGTGGGAGCGCTTCGTGCCGCACTCGGCCCGGTTGGAGCGCTAACCGCGCCGGAGCACGGAAAAGATACTATTTTGTGTGCGCTACTGTCATCATTATGACCGCAAACATATACTATTACTACTACTACACTACACTTTTCAGTTAATTTAATTCAATCAAGTATATTTACGTTTATGATGGGTCTGGTTCTCACCTTATTGATGAACTGGAATTGTAGTCTGTGATTTAAAGCTGCAAATTCTGTCATGGGTTTAAGTGCAAGTGTGAGTGCAGGCCAGCGGGGGACTGGGGAGGGGGGATAATCGCGCTCAGGCTCGGTTCAAGGCAAACGTGCCTAGTGTGAGTACACCCTTAGTTTCTACTTTCTATGATCCAATTCCAGATCAATTCCAGGATCAGTTCCAGACTGACAAACAAATCAATTCCAGATGGACAAAATCAAGTCCTGTCCTACATTTTTTTTTTCTCGTTTGATAGACGTTTCATGTGTATGTGTGTCACAATAGTGAGGGAAAACACTGTCACAATTTTATTTTCATACTGACATTTTTGATGAAAATGCAGAGCTAGGGTGGCTGTGAAGATTTGCTATGAATAATGACCTAAATCCCTTCCTCACACAACCCTATCATACGACTCTAGAAGACTTTGAATACAGCACAGAAGTTCTATGGACTACTTTTATAGTGCTTCTGCATCTTGGTTTGAAGCTTAAGAGCTGAATGAAAGAAGTCTGCCAATTTCTTCCAAAAATGTCTAAAAAGTGATTTAAATTGTGACAGCTATTCCTTTATTATAAAAAGCATGTTTTTCTAATCTGTGTTGCTGAAAAAGACTTCCTGCCCTTAAGTTACTAAAATAGAATAGAATAGATCTGCATGTTTTTAAAGGACATGCAGACACGCACGTTTACAATGTATAAATATATATTTTTAATTCATTTTAAATTATAAATGGATTCAAATCATGTGATAGTTTTCTCAAAATGATAAAAAGTTAGTAAAATATAATAAATAAATGCTCTCTCTCTCTCTCTCTCTCTCTCTCTCTCTCTCTCTATATATATATATATATATATACAATACTGCTCAAACGTTTGGGATCAGTAAGACTTGTAATGTTTTTTAAAGAAGTCTCTTATGGTCATCAAAGCTGCATTTATTTGATTAAAAATACAGAAAAAAAACAGTAATCTTGCCAAATGTTATTTCTCAAAATGTAGAAGGATTTCTGAAGGATCATGTGACACTTTATACTGGAGTAATGGCTGATGGAAATCCAGCTTTGCTTCACAGAAATAAATGATATTTTAAAGTATATTGAAACAGAAACCATTATTTTATATTGTAATAAAATTTAGCAAGGTTACAGTTTTTTTCTGTATTTTTGATCAAATAAATTCAGCCTTGATGAGCATAAGAGACTTCTTTAAAAAACATTACAAGTCTTACTGATCCCAAACTTTTGAGTGGTAGTGTATATATATATATATATATATATATATTTATTCATATTTTGCATTTCGTTCTGCAGGCCCCTCGGCTTTTACATGGCAACCAATCTGCCCAGCTCATCCTTCAAGCATTTCCCCTGCAGCAGCAGCAAGGCACCTTTGCAGCCGCAACTCAACAACAGCAGCAGCAACTGCAACAGCAGCAGCAACAACTGCAGCAGCAGCATCAACAGCAACAACAACAGCTGCAACAGCAACATCAACAACAGCAGCAGCAGCTGCAGCAGCAACAGCAGCAACAACAGCAGCAGCTGCAGCAACAACTGGCAGCTCATCGCTCAGACAGCATGGACCGGTCCAACGCGCCACCTAAGTAGCTGACCGCACGTCAGAGACGCAACCAAATCACCACTGAGCAGTCCTGCAGGCTGAGGGGCTTCTGAGGGGGATGTTTGGAGCTAAAAAAAATTGCAGTATTTGTACTGTACCCTCTCAGATACGTTTCCACTGCTTATAGGTGAAGGGCCAGACCTAAACGGGTGTCTTTTTTTTTAACGATCAACAGCTGCTTGCACTGAATTCTGGGAGAGGTCCAACCACGAATGCCGAGCTTCTGCGGGCTGGCAAGGAATCAGCGGCATCTGGTTTTCCGCAAATTGTCTCCTCCACAATAACCGCTTCCCCTTTGTCTCGTATGCCCAGTGTGTGCCGTCATCCCTCTTTCACAGGTTTAATTTATGCAGAACGAGCCGCAGCGGAGGCTTCAAGACCTGAAGAAATCCTGCAGGACAAACGGCGCCTCTCTCTTTCTCTCGGGCCTCTCTTTCTCTTCCCTTCTCATTTTACTTGTTGCAAGTAATTATGGGTCAGAAAATATTTTTAGGAATGCCACGTGGATTCAACTTTTATTGTACAGTTCACCTGTAAAATAATGTGTAAATATATGGACAAAAGGAAAGAGAAACTAATATTTTATATGATGCATGAGACGAAAAGCGTAGTCTGTTATTTGTAGCTTTGAATATACTTTTTTTTCTAGTATTCTGAGGAAAAAAGCTAAACTTAATACACATAATGGTTGATCTCTTCACAGACATCCTTTTTCCAGTGGGATGGGGGGTGAGTGTGTGTATGTGCTTGCGCACATGTGTTCGTATGTATGTGTGTCTGCCAAGCAGGCAATGCTGGATCCACAGATTGTGTCACAGTTGGTTTAAAACAGCCTTCGTGTTTTAGTAAAACTGTTAAAGGAACAGGCAATCTTTAGATGTTTTGCATCGTGTTATACACCTTAGTAATTGAAAATATATAGATATGAATATTTCAGAGAGATGTTTTACATTTGTAAATAGTTTAAAGAGAAGGCTTCAGATTTAGTATATCATGTGGTTAGGCAAAAAAAGAAACGGTGCTTTGACTGTTTAGCGCAGAATCATTACAGCTGGCAGCGGCCATTCGCTATTAAGTACCATTGATCTAAACGCACTCTGCTGAACTGGAACTGATGCTTGAAACAGCAGGGTTATGATGAGGAAAAATATAATCGCATAGTGTGTATGATCCTAAATGATACAGGTAAATTAGCATAAGGCTAAGCCATAGCTTCTTCTAGTTTTACAATGGTTTACATGGTTTACACTGTTAAACAGTGTTTTAGGTATGATTTGCTAAATAGGTTTGAATAACCAGAAATATAATTTTACACAACCAAACCTGTTTATCATCTAGAGATAGTAAATTATCACATATTTGCACAGCTTTAATGCAGGAATACTTTCACTTGCCTTTCTTGGGTCTCCGCTCGTTGACAAATGATGACATTTCAATGATAGTGACTTGACTTTGCAAACTACTTCCACTCAGCTCTGGAAAAGCAGGAATGTATCGGTTCACTAGCAACTTCTAGCTCTTTGCCCAAAGCACAGAAAACAATCCTAATGTTGACAATCTGATTCTGTTTATTGGTCCCTGTAGTATTACAATTCAGATATGCCAGATTGTAGTTAATTAGTTGATTAATATGCTTGACAAGACAAGTTTCCCCGAAGTTGCTCTGAGACGTTGTTTGTAGTTAGCCATCATGAATGTTCTAAAAAGAAATAATTGTTTTCCTCTAGTCAAATGGGTCACACCATTAGTTTAATTTATTTATATATATATATATATATATATATATATATGAATGATGGATGGAACCTTTTTATCCTTATGAAGAAAACAAACACTTTTTTTCTTTTTTTTAAATAAAAGCTCAGTTTTATCAACAGGTAGCACTTATGGAGGACAGATTTAGTATTTTATGTATTGGTCTTGTGAGTCATTATTATTAATTGTTTTAATTATTATTCTAATTATCAATGCACTAATGGGCAATATTGAGTGAGTGAGTGAGTGAGTTACGTGTAGCCACGTATGGTGTCCCATACTAGGAATTTGTGCTCCGCATTTAACCCATCCAAGTGCACACGCACGGCAGTGAGTAGTGAACACAGCCATTTTTGCTGTAACGCCCGGGGACCAGCTGGGGGTTCAGTGCCTTGCTCAAGGCTGCTCACCTCAGTCGTGGTATTGAAGGGGGAAGAGAGCATTGGTCATTCACTCCCCCCAACTACAATCCCTGCCAGTACCGAGACTCGAACCCGCAACCTTTGGGTTACAAGTCCGACTCTATAAACTTTAGGCCACGACTGCCATATTGCCTCTTCAGGTTAGTACAAGGAGACAGGTGTAGATAATTCCAATATTTTCCATATCAGACCTCACTATATATGAAAGTGCCCGGCTGAATGTTCGGTTTGTGCGGGATGTTAAAGCCAACCACCCAGAGTGCTGGTCCAATCACAGTTCATGTTGCAGTATCCACACAATAGCAGAATAACTCAAGTGATCTATGATAATGCAGTATGTAATCTAACTCACCCTGTTGTTCTTTTACTCTTCGAGTCATTCCTATTGAATATGATGGTCATTAATGTGTTGGTTTTTGTGGTCATGTAAAAGTAATGGATGGCTGTACATTTCAGTACCATAGAAATGTTATGATGGCACGGCTAGAATGAGCAATGCGAGATTATTGATTGAATGTAAAACTGTCACTTAGCTTTATAGTAACATTTAAAGACTATTTTAAAGAGGAATATATAGAAACATTAGATGTTCTTATTTTTCTACAGCAAGATCAGAACAGAGAATTTATGCAGATAGACTGTAGTTGATGTGTAAAACAACTGTTATACACCTTTTGCTAGGAAAGGGAACCGAAAATTAAGCTTACTCCATATTGTAACCTCAAATGAAGGATTTAAACGAACTGTGACACACTGGAGGACCAGTTGAACTTTCTCCCCCACAATGCAGTTGGATTCAGGAAGTGGTTATTTTAAGGTTTTTGCCTGAGTACGAGAGGTCATGCATGTTTGCTGCAGACTCCTGCTTATGTTTTGGGGTACTTGAAGGTAATACATGTTTTTTAAAAAGTCTTGCTTAAAAAGTATAGGACACATAAAAATTCAGGCTGGGTCGAAAATGACCTTCTGATACATAGTGCATCCTCTCGCACAGGCATCAGATGTCATTTGTGATGATGTTTTAGAGTTCAAGGGGTTTGTTTTCTGCTCTGATTTGTATTATGTCAGCCCTAAGGTAACAAATACTACAGCTTCCTCAGGTTGGTTCAGAATAATAACAAATCCACATCAGTCTTGCCCCTCCTTTCTCTTCTTTACTTGATCTTGTGATAGTGACCTCTTCAATAACACACATTCTTCTGCATTTACCATAAAGAGTCACAAAAAAAAAACAGGATGATACAAAATGGTTGCCCTTTATGTACCTCTGAATTGTCTGTTGTGCTTGATGCAACTCAGCTGGCATTTAGCAATTAACCCAAAGAGCTCTGAGGAAAGATGGGAGAGCGTGGCAAAATCCTGTTGAATTTGTTTTTGAAATATTAAATGCGCCCAGTGGAAAAGGTGGTGGTGAACCATGTTAAATGTTTTGTAGTTCTGATGTATGCACTAGAAGTTCTGAATGTCTATCAGTGTTCTCTTGCTATCATTTAATCGTTGTACGTGTGATGTTCTTTGCAGAGCACTTGTGTTTGGCTCATGAAATTTATCTGGTCAGTACACGTTAATGTGGAGGAAAAATAGAAAACTACTTAAATATATACCTATAAATAGGTTTACACTCTCACCATTTGTTAGGTTTCTTTACATTTTAACGCTCCATCAGGGGTAACCAGCGCATAGCTCTGTTTTCCTGAACTCAGTTAAAAAATTCAAAAATAAATCTGTAATATCAAAAAACAGTGTGCTGTATTGGGTTCATTTTGTGAGCCAGGCCATTCTTACATTTAACAATGAAATAATGGAACCTTTTTAAACAAACCGTGCCGTTTACTCCCCTTATTCAATTTTGAAAATAAAATTATTTAAATATATATATATATATATATATATATACATATACATTGTATTGACTGTTTTTATTCCTATATTTTTGGGTGTGATTGTTTTCCTCTAAATAAGTTTCATAAATTAGATTTGTGCTTTGGTTGATTTTTCCAGTGGGTCAATTAATCATTCACTCAACCGATTCATTCAAGTAAAGATTCAAATCAGGAATAACTACACCACTGTTGCTAGGAGACGATCACCAAATCCGAACTTTGGAAAACAGACAAACATCCTGTTAAAAATGTAACTCATGCTGCGTTCTCGCCATGTCGTAATAGACTATGCACAATCACTTCCACGTTTTGCCTCAGCAGCCAGCTCAGTTACATCTGGTGCAGTGCCAGAAGCCTTGACCCATCTGTCTGCTTGTTTGTCCATAGCGAACATAGACTTCTTTGTAAATACACAACAATGTATGGGGCGTAGGGGGTCTGTTTAGAGGTAGTACCTTTACTGTCCGGCAGCTGCACCCTACCTGGTAGGGTGGACGGGCAACACTGCTCCTCATCCATCTCCTAAATCTATCACATGCTAGCTCCACGTGCCACACCCTGGCAAACAGCCTCAGCTGGCGGGCTAAACCACGTGAGGGAGTGATGTTCACACTGCACCACTAGGCGGATGAGCTGCTTCTGGCTTCTTCTGCTTCTCCTCAGAAGAGTCAAAGGACGAATTTTATGAAGAGCTTGAGACCACCATCAAAGAGATCCCTACCACAGAACACCTGTTCCTACTTGGGGACTTCAACACCCGGATCGGAGACAACCACAACTCCTGGCCCCGTTGTATCGGCCATTTTGGAATTGGCAAGCTTAACGAAAATGGACAGAGACTGTTAGAACTTTGTTCGTACCATGACCTATGCATCTCAAACACGATCATCTCAACCAAACCCTGCCATCGAGTGTCCTGGCGACACCCCAGATTCTGTCACAGGCACCAGCTGGATCTTGTCATTACCAGAAGACCCCTGCTGAACTGCGTACTTACTACCCGCAGCTACCACAGCGCCGACTGTGACACTGACCACTCACTGGTTGGGAGCAAGATACGCCTTCACCCCAAGTGGATCCACAACTCCAAGCAGAAAGGATGGCCACGTATTAACACAGCCCTGACATCAGTCCCAGAAGTTTGCACACGCTTTGCCAGAGCCATTGAAGTGGCCCTCAAGGACTGCCCAGACAACAGCGCTGAAGAGAGATGGAGCCACATCCGTGACTACAACTCGGCCATGGCAACCTTCGGTAAGAGGGAGAAGAAAAACCCAGACTGGTTTGAAGCAAGAATTCTCCGCAGACTGTGGGAACATCCGCGCCATGAATGAGGGCACGAAGAAAGCATTTGGTCCAAGCACCACAAGATTGCTTCCCTGAAGTCCGCTACAGGCGACGTCATCACGGACCGCGGTAAGCAGATGGAGAGATGGGCAGAGCACTACCAGCAGCTATACTCGAGGGAGAACGTTGTCACTGACACTGCAGTGGAGAGCACCACCCCCTTGCCCGAGATGGAGGAACTCCAGGCAGCGACGGCATTCCCCCAGAGGTCATCAAGGCTGGCAAGAAGAGTGTCCTCCTCGACTACCTTCATGAACTCTTACTTCAGTGTTGGGAGGAGGGAACAGTTCCTCAGGACATGCGAGACGTCAACATCATCACGCTTTACAAGAACAAAGGAGACCGTAGTGACTGTAACAACTACCGTGGCATCTCCTTGTTGAGCATGGTGGGGAAGGTCTTCGCCCGCGTGGTGCTGAACAGACTCCGAGTGCTGGCTGAACGCGTTTACCCAGAGGCGCAGTGTGGCTTCAGATCCCAGAGATCAACGATCGGCATGATCTTTTCACGGAGACAGCTACAGGAGAAGTGCCGGGAGCAGAGACAGCCACTCTACATCGCCTTTATTGACCTGACCAAGGCCTTCGACTTGGTCAGCAGGAAAGGCCTCTTCACCCTACTGCACAGGATTGGATGTCCCCCCAAGCTTCTGAAGATGACCACGTCCTTTTACGATGAAATGAAAGGTACCGTCCAGTACGATGGCTTATCTTCAGAACCTTTCCTGATCCGAAGCGGCGTGAAGCAAGGTTGTGTCCTCGCCCCGACACTCTTCGGTGGCATCTTCTCCCTGCTGCTGCGCCACGCCTTCAGTCAGTCAGAAGATGGTGTCTTCATTCGCACTAGGAGGGATGGCAACCTTTTCAACCTTGCACGTCTGCACGCAAAGACCAAGGTGTGCAGGGTCATGATTAGGAAAATGCTGTTTGCTGATGCCGCCGCCCTGACTGCCCATACCGAGGAAGAACTACAGCGTCTCATCAGCAGCTTTGTTCACACTTCTGATGAGTTTGGGCTGACCATCAGCCTAAAGAAAACAAATGTCATGGGCCAGGATGTCAGCAGCACTCCCCGCATCTCCATCGGCGATCACGCCCTCGAGGTAGTGGAGGACTTTACATATCTTGGCTCCACCATCTCCAGCAACCTCTCTTTGGACAACGAGCTGAACACCAGAATTGGCAAGGCATCAATAGCGATGGCCCGCCTGACCAAGGGAGTGTGGAACAATAGCATGCTCACCACCAACACCAAGATGAAAGTGTACCAGGCCAATGTCCTCAGCACTCTTCTCTACGGCAGCGAGACGTGGAATATGTACACCTGGCAAGAATGCAGACTTAACTCTTTCCATCTGCGCTGCCTGAGGAGGATCCTGGGCATCACCTGGCAGGACTGTGTCCCAAACACTGAAGTGCTGGCCCAGGCAAAAACATTCAGCATGCACGCACTCCTTTCACAAAGACGCCTATGCTGGCTCGGCCATGTCTGCCGAATGCAGGATGGCCGGATTCCTAAGGACATCATGTATGGCGAGCTCGACCAACAGGCAGACCAGTGCTCCGGTACAAAGATGTCTGCAAGCGTGACCTGAAAGCCGGAAGCCTGAATCCTGCAGACTTGGAAGCTGCTACCGCAGACCATGTCGGCTAGCGGCTCGCCGTAAGGACCAGCACAAAGCTGAGCAAGGGAAAGAGAGAAGACCAGTGGGAGGAGAAAAGGCAGCGCAGATGGCAGAGAGCAGAGTCAGTGCCCACAGAAGCAGTCTCAGGCTTCACCTGTAGTAACTGCAACAGACTCTGCCGCTCTCGTATTGGACTGTTTAGCCACAGCAGGCACTGCAATTCAGACTGACCCGGGCGCAGATACTCCATTGTCTCTGGAGACAGAAGGATGCCGATTGATTGATGTACAGGAAATCTTTAACACTTTGTTAAAGTTACTTATACATGTTACTATATTTATGTTTACCAAAGTGTAGGTATCAAAGTCATTCAAATTTACATGTTTGCATTACCACAGTTCAGGTAACACTGTATCAAAGTTTATATTCAAGTTCACAATACGACACTGCAGATAATAACACTATAGTATCGAAGTTATTTATATTTACGTTTACATAATCTACATTTGTAAAATGCTAATTTATCCATTCACAATTTCTATACTAAATATTATTTTAATTAATATATTGTGCTGTTCTATAGTGTTGTGAAGAGTGCAAGTAGTGCTTAAGTGCTTAACACGTAAGTCCATGTTCTAGTGTTTGCTCTTCAATCCTTTGCTTGTATTAAGAGCGTTGTGCTGAAAAGTAGTAGATATTCTACTGGAATAAGGTGGGTAATAGCCACTGATCTCTATAATATTCTCTATTATAGATCAGTGGTAATAGCCCCTTTTGCACAATGGGACACAACAATGTTTGGCGAAACTTCTGTCTTCGACAGTTAATTAAACTTTCAGAAAGCAATAACTAGAATGAGATGAGAAAATTCCCAGTTCACAAATTGAAATTACGAGTTCTACGGGGAGGTGAATGCTTTTTACAAATTGGAATCTCGTAATCGCGGTAATTATGATATGGCGTAATCGCACCTTAACTTCTTGTTTATTGAACTGTTGTATAAAAGCAACATAAAAATAATGTATGGACCAGAGAAAAATCCCTGAATTAACAATAATATAGATTTACAGTGGCCCCAAAAAGTAGAATGTCTTGGCCTCATTAAAAATGTATACATGTATCTATGACAAGTGCTATTTATTTAAATATAGCACAAGCACACATTTTCATCAAAATATTTAACATGTTTCTTAGGTTTCAAAATATGAAGCTATAGGAATTTTATTCAAAATGAAGACAAAACTTGACACGCTAGTTGGTTAAACATAATTGGCAACAAAAAAAATGGCTAAAAGAAAGTGATGTTAGTTCTGTGGAAAGCTGAAGTGTCATTTGTTTGCAGATGCCAGTTGGTTTGATCTATTGCATTTAATGCAGTGCGTGACTCATGGCCTCAAAACGTTTTTGGATATTTCTGTTAACGTCTTTGAAAACTGTGCTTCATAACGGTGTAGTTATTACATCTGATCCTTGATTTAATATTGTTTCAGCATTGTGAAAAAATAACCACATCTGAGACTGACCTTTTTATTCAATATTTACAGGAATAATATTTTAGCAGTTTTCTATATTAGTTTAGTCAGCACAATCTCCAAAGTTAACCCCTGTCAAATATTGAGTCACCCTGAAAATGTCACCCTGAAAAAAAAAACACGCACACAAGCACCAAATCTCCTCAATAGAACCAATTCTTCAACCATGACAAAATATCAATATCTCTGCTCCATAATAGAATAAATAAAAACCATTCAGAAGAAAAGAACTAGACAATGAGAGAGCAAATGTATGCCGTGTGCTTCTTTTAGGGGAGCTTGTGAAAGCATGACTATCCTTAACAGTTTATGACCAGTGACACAGAAGCACAAATGCATTTATGAGTGCACAATGATGACCAATAAATACCGTGACTGGGTCTAAAGGCCACATGTGATGATACAATCAGATCTGACATTATTTCATACTACATCTCAAGCCTTTGGTAATATGGTATGAATAAAGGACAAACCATCAACAGGCAGTTTAGACACCAGGCAGTTCCTATAATTCAGCATTCAATTCAGTACTATAGTTTGCTATTGATGAGGGAATTGTGACCGTTATATTGCTAAGGCTCTTACCCACTAAATACTCCTGAGATGCGAGTAGATGTACCGCTGTGCAGTGGGTAGATGGTCATAGGGGAAGAGTGACAGTGCTTCATCTGGTTTTAGTTTTAGAGCTGTTATAGTCAAGCAAGCTTGAACTTGAATAAAGTAGAACATAGGTGGAGGGTGAACCAACTCCAGGGTAAGGCTAAAAGCAGCCAAATGCAAGAACCAGACATGGGCGTCATGTAGGCTAAAAAAATGTTTAATGGGACTGAATTTGTATTTAACGTGATTACAATTTAATAAAAACGTTAGAAATTGATAATTATATAACGTTTCCTTTCCACTGTTATTCAAAAAGTAAATAAATAATATATAGAAAGTGACATTAGCCTATCACTAACATCGATCTATCGTGAGTTTAAGCACTCAAAAAAACAAAACCATCGTTATAATCACTGAAGCTGTATACACTGTTAAATGAATCTCTTACTTACTTACATTGTACATACATCTGCGCTTTGTTATTTATGATGAGAGAATTCAGTCGAGAAGGTATAGCTGCAGCCTGAAAATCTCCAAATGGGGGCGGGATCTCCAAAACGGGGTGGGAGCTCCAAAATAGGGCGTGGCTTCCTCCCATTGACAGGCACATGACACACATGAGCAATTTTCCCCCCCAATCCACTTCATTGCAAACTCCGCCCCACAGCTGATTCTAAAGATTTTATTGGTTGTGTCAATTAAAGTGTTGATTTCCTACACTATGCTACAAAAGATGCTAACCCCTAAACCTACCCCACACCTGACCCTAACCTTAACCAGTGAAATTGACTGCATGGTGGGATTGGCATGGTAAAGAAAGTTGCAGTTCAGAAGATAAACAGTTAATAAGATTATGCGATATGAGATTGTTCCGTAACTCCCCAACTGGACAATGGCACCTTTTTTAGTTACAAGTGTTTGCGTGAGGAGACCCCACCCCATTTTGGAAGTTCTGCCCACTTTTGGAGTTCACGCCCCATTTTGGAGATCTCTGGTCTGCAGTTATACCTACTTGAAAGAGTCCGGAATTCAGTCAGCGAACGCGCACGCACTCAACAAAACTGATGAGTTTGAACGATAACTCATCTGAACATGTCTGATTGGCCATTGCATTCCTAAGCTCAACAGATGTGTGTGTGATTGGTTAAAATGCGCAACACCGTAAAAACGCCCCTAAAATGAAATACGGTGCAACATGAGCAGATCTTAATTTAATGCCGCAATCGACACGGTCTATTCCTATTCATTTTGTTAGAAACAGACGTAATAGATTTAATTTGTTTGTGCAGGGGCATTTTTGTCCAATTTAGTCCCCCTATGGAACCAGGCCAGTATTTACCCATAGCACACTGCTCAAACAGGGGTAAAACAAAAAGGAAACAAGATTCATGATTTGTTATTTAAAATGTTACTATATGCCAGGACAAACATCTGGCAAGTTCAAGTAAATTGTTAGGCAGCATACAGTCAGGGGAAATATAATGATCATCTAAAAATAGAACAGTGTCTGGTTGAAAGAAAAGAAAGACAAAAACAGGGAGGGATTAAGCAAAAAAAAAAAAACTGAAATGCTCATTAAGACATGAGCAGTAAATGTTTTTTCTTTCATTCACTCAGTCATACTTGCACAAAAGAGATTCACTCAAACATAAACAAGCCATCTGCAGTCTTTGTGCAGTCTCTCTCTGTTCCACTTGGTCTGGGTTGCATATATACAAAATGAAACCAAGAGTCAATTCTTCCATCAGAATCCAGAATCGGGCTTGATAAAGAGGGCGGAGAATGCAAAGGCAAGGAAAACGATTCCACCAATGATTGTAACTGTAGAGAAAGCAACAGGAAATATCATCAAATAAATCTGGATATAGGTCAGTGCTTATGCAAACCAACAGAACATAATGTACTGCACTAAATGACTCACCGGTTCTAACGGAGATTTTCTGAGCCACCATCCTTCCACCGATAACAGCCAGGCCTGTGCACAGACAGTGTCCCAATGTTCCTCCAACTGCTACTCCAAATGGATCCTGCAGCACAAACCCGGCCAGTTATTCACAGTTAACAGCACTCAAGTCATTTGCTAGCTGCTAATAGTGAGCAATATAGAGTGCTGGATTATTTTAAGTTAATTACTTATAACGTAGAATAAAAGTCTAAAGTAATTAAGAATAAAATGTATTTAAAATCATAAATAAAAATATAGATCTTATCCAGGTTAACAGTTTTTTTTTTATATAATACAATATATATTTTTATCTTGGGCATTAAGAATACTTAAAATGGTAAAACGTGTATTTTACAAGTATTTTAGTAGAAGGTTTGTTTAAAATTAATTATATATAAAAATATATCTGAACCATTTTTTTTTTTTAAATAATGAGAAATACAGTTTCATGTGTAAAAAGTGACGAAGTACTTTTAGTAAAAGTTAATTATTTATTAAATATATTGCAGAATAAACGTCTAAAGTAAGAATAAAATTGATTTAAAATGATAAATTAAAACATCTCATCCAGGTTAGCAATTTTTTTATATAATGCAAAATACAGTTTTATGGGCATTGAGAATATTTAAAATGGTAAAAAGTTATAAAGTATTTTTAGTGAAATAATTTTCTTTTTAATCAAATAAAAGGTCTAATTTGGAATCCTGTGTACATACCTCTCTTGCAGCCAGCACAATAGTGGCAAGCTGAGAGCGGTCACCCCACTCAGCGAGGAAGGTGAGGGTGAGTGCCTGAATGAATATAGGTGAGATCACGCTGTGCCACTTCCTCTGAGGTAATATGGTCGCCGCCGTCCCTGCTTCCATGTCGGGTGCGCCGCTGGCTAGCTTATAGCGCTGAAGCTGCGAGAGGAGAGGAAATCAACCAATCAAAGGTCAGATAAAATGCTTCAATTATGCAGTGGATGTTATTTAGCCACACATGAGAACAAACACACTCGAGTTAGAAAGCTTTTACCTCCTCATCCTTTTTTTTTATCTCAGCCTGGACCTCCTCCAGCTCCTCTTGCCCTTCATCAGGACTCATCCTCAGTCCCTCCCTCAGCATCCTCACACCAAATATGGCAAACAGCGCTGTCGATATGTAGTAGGTGTAAATCCGTGGGATAATGGTGGTGGCATAACCAAACAGGACTAATGAGAAGACAGACAGAAAAATAGGTCATTCGTGCATTCAAAGGATTTTATAAGTAACACATGGTAGATAAACACTCGGTGGCCTACGCACTGAATTATAAACTAAAATGTAACCCTTATAATTATATAAGACAGTGGTAAAAATTCGTGCATTCAAAGGATTTTATAAGTAACACATGGTAGATAAACACTCGGTGGCCTAAGCACTGAATTATAAACTAAAATGTAACCCTTATAATTATATAAGACAGTGGTAAAGAGACAAAAAGGCCTGTCATTAGAAGTCTTTTAGACCATGATATTGTGACCATGATGACTTTGTTTTGGACGTATGCAAATATACTATAATATTTGCATGATGAATGATATCCTGTAAACATTTCACAAGACTTTCATTGGCATTGTATGTATTTCTAAGGTAGACGAGAATAGGAATAGGAACCCAGAGATTAAAAAAAAAAAAGAGGTGAAGACAGAAAAAAAACACACTCAAAGGCAACAAACAAGATCAAATCAAATTTAGGACATGTATAAGTTGCAGGGGGCTGGGGTAGATTGACAATGAATTAAAATTAAACCAAAAATTCAAATGATTGCAAATTTGACAAATTAAGCTTTCACTCAGTAGGGACTAGCTAGTTTGTTTTTTAGACCAAACATTGTTTTGTAATTACTGATAAATCCAATAGATTGTTCAAATTATTAATTAATATTAATGTATAATTTTAATGGTTAAATTATTATTTATAATTTTAATTGAGGTCAAGACTCACAAGACTTTCATTGGCATTGTATGTATTTCTAAGGTAGACGAGAATAGGAATAGGAACCCAGAGATTAAAAAAAAAAAGAGGTGAAGACAGAAAAAAAAAACACACTCAAAGGCAACAAACAAGATCAAATCAAATTTAGGACATGTATAAGTTGCAGGGGGCTGGGGTAGATTGACAATGAATTAAAATTAAACCAAAAATTCAAATGATTGCAAATTTGACAAATTAAGCTTTCACTCAGTAGGGACTAGCTAGTTTGTTTTTTAGACCAAACATTGTTTTGTAATTACTGATAAATCCAATAGATTGTTCAAATTATTAATTAATATTAATGTATAATTTTAATGGTTAAATTATTATTTATAATTTTAATTGAGGTCAAGACCTCTGAGGTGGGACAGGACAATATCCCTGTTTTAAAGAGGCGGGTCTTCATTTTGTTTAAATCTAGCTACTTTTAATGCTTATTAATTTTATGTCAGATAATAGTTTATACATGGGATTTGAGACTAAAAGTCATGTGACACCAAAAGTCTTAGGCACTGGTGAAAAGTAGAAGATGAGATGTGAGGTGAAGCATATCAACCTCTGAGCATGATTTAAAAAGTAAAGGTGCTTTTGAACAACCTACCTGACAGACACGTCATGAGTCCCAGAGCCAACATGGCGCCCACCAAAACAGTGAGGCGATTGTAGCGCATAGCCATGATGGCTGCGATGAAGAATGTCTTGTCTCCCAGTTCAGAGACAATGATGACTGAGAGGGCTGCCACAAAGGCATGAATAAAGCCCAGGTTTCCCTTACTGGGTTCATCGACTCTCACTGCCGGGCCGGGTGCGTGACCGGCGGTTGCCTTCTGCAGCTGGACAGAAGTTATGATTCAGATATTACATCAATTAATAGAAAAGGCAACAAATTTATTCAAAATATGGAGCAATATAAACATTTACAACAATTAGAGATACAATTCTGCATTTTAATATAAGAATTATTGTATTTTATCTATAAAGCAAGGATTAAAGGGGTCACGAACTGCACTTTTTATTATTTTGTACTGTTCTCTGTGGTCCACTTATAAATAAATGTTATCAAGAATTTTACATTAAAAAAACTATTTAGAAGTAATAGGCTATTTTCGGTCCTGTTGTAACCCCCCTCATCAGAACACTCTGTTTGAATAGGCGTGGTGGATTGTAGACTCGGAAGTAAGCGCCAACTGCTATGATTGGCTAACAGTTGTGTATGTTTGACAGCCTACATCCTTCATAGATGGCTGCTGTGATTTAAGTTTAAAACGCATAAATACTCAGTACATATCAAACGATCTGTAAGAACAGACAAAGCAATAGTGACCACGTAATAAAAACAGTTACTCACACTTGTGTGGTGCGACATTACTGTCAGATCCAATACGGTCAATACGGTCTTTTAGTTTCAATCTTTCTGAAATTCCTGCATCGAATTGTGCTTTGATTATGAACGAATCCGCAAACAAAGTTCTGGTCTATTCTGGTCGGTCTGGATCTGCACAGCGTCTTGTTGTCTTCAGAGCCATCTTTATCATTTGATTTCTGCACAGACCTGTTTTTGCCTCTCTCATTATTTACACTACATGTGCGATCGGTGGGCGGAGCTAAACAGGCAGTGATGTAGAAGCAGGCGTTGAAGATCTTCTGCGGAGGCGGGGTTTAGTCACACTGTTACGTCATAGTGGCACATTCCACAACCTGTCGTTTTGGCAGATTAATTTCAATAAGCTGTTTTTAGATAACGAGAAAGTTTGAGTTCTGAAACTTACAGGATTTTTTTTTTTTTTTTTTAAAGTACAATGACCTTTTATACGTCAAAGGATCGAGGGAATTTAGATTTCTCAGTTCATGACCCCTTTAATGTTGGGAAAATATTGGGGTACAAAACTGCACTGTTCAGGAGAGCAGTTCCTGAGATTTTGTCAACTACTGTAGTAGTATGATTGCTTATTCATCCAAACAGCTTGCCTGAAGAAATATATTGTAGAGTTACATATAGAAATGTAAAGAATTGAACAAGAATGTTATGCATGTTCAACTTTCTATCAGTTTTTCAAATGCTTTGAGTAATCCTATAAATTCAGTCCAGCAAGTTAACTTTTCAAACTTATACTATTTTTATTTTATATATGTGTGCTGTGAATGAATGCCATTATGATACTACTTTCATTTAGATCGGAAGTGCTTAACCTTTTTTACTCCAAGCCCCCCTGATCACAAATAAACTGAAAATATGAAAATGTTCAATCAGTTAAATTGATTGTTATTATAACTAAATATAAATCATTTCAAGACGTATTGGGGCCCCCTTGGAATTCTGCTGAGGCCCTGCTTGAGAACCACTGATTTGGACGATCAACTTAACATGTTAAAAACTTAAGAAAACTAGCAACATAATTACAAAAACACTTAATAAAGATCATTGCACCTGGGTTTTTCATTTGATCTGCTCTCAAACCCTCATAATGTGTCTCCACAATGTGTCTCTGACCAATAAAATTTGCCCACCCTTCACATGTTTGTGAAGGGTGGGCAAATTCTTGACATAAAAATATAATACCAAAATATAAAAATGTCGATCAGGGTATATACAGGAATCATGGAGTTAAATTTAATACCTTTAAGACTCTTTCCATACATTTTAAGACCTCATCGCCACTCCCAAGTTTTAACCGGTTACATCTGCGACACTTTAACTTACATTTACTATATATTGATTGTAAGATAGCACAACTAAACAGTCTTACTTTCTGATAACTCATTATCAATGCAACATAATTCAGAAGGGGGGAACGAAGCACAAGATAATTAATTAAGTGACTAACCAATGCAACCCAAGAAACAGGAATTAGACCAATAAACAAAACAACTGACAAAACTTGTTGAGGAAGGAAAATAAAGCTCTCCGAGCTTACGGGGCAATGAGTTCACGCAGTATATTCAAAAGATGTATTTGTAACATCAACTCTTATAACAGTCTGCAAACCATAGCTGTTTTGTGGAACATTTCTCATGACAAACATCTGACTGATCACAGTTTAGCGGTGATTACAGAGTGCTTGATTTGATGCAGACTTGACAGAGCGTCAGTATTGCACCTGACCGTGTCTGAATGATCACTGAAGGTCAAATAATGATCACAACTATTACATCATTTTAATTCTGCATCCAAAGCCCATGCTAGTAAAAAAAACAACAACAGCCCAAAGTAGCACAATTATGTCCCAAATATAAAAATGTCATTTCTATCCCTAAAATACATATTTTACAGTCACTGTTATGCACATTTATCATAAACACAGCTCAAATGCTTCCTACTAGTGTGGCCCAAAACATTTAGCACAGTTTTATTACAGGTAGAATGCGAAATGTTTCAGTACAAGCATTTCAACCAAATGTAATTTATGCAATATTTCAAACCTTTAACCCACTGGGGAAAATCAACCCGTGGCAAGTTTAAAAGCAGCCCAATTTCGTGGAAAAAACAACAACCACCCTGCACCCAACACGAGCTGCAGATGTCAGAGTTGACTGATCACGGGTCAAAAGTAAGGAGAGATAACTGACAAAGATGTTGGAGGCATATATGTATATTTTGTTGTATACTGGTGTGATGATCCATGTCTTAACTTACACCGTTCAACATTCTCCTTGCTGTCTGGTTGTGAATTGTCTGCTGTCTGGTTGTAAACTACGATACAATCATACACTGCTGCAAAAACATGTTGCTGAAATTTCTTCCAATGTAAAATAGTTAAACATTTTCACAAACAAATATAAATGTACAAATTAAGATTATCACAAGGTTTAAGGTTCCGTTTGCGCAGTGAAACCAAAAATCCCAGAGCACCTGGATGATATACACTGATGTTATTCTGTGTCAACTGTTCTTTGACCATGTGTTGCACTGTACCTGGATGATACACGATGATCATTGATACAAATGCATGGTCTATTTTGATGCACAACAAACACTCATGCAACATTATTTATAGTCTAAAGTCATAAAGTTTCATAAACATATATAATCTTAATTAGGCTTTTTTTCTACATAAACTGTTCCCTCCTGGTGGAATGACCTGCCCAACTCAATTCGAGCAGCTGAGTCCTTAGCTATCTTCAAGAAACAGCTAAAAACACATCTCTTCCATCTATATTTGACTCTCTAACACTTGCACTCTCTATTCGTTTTCCAACTGCTTGTGTTCTTTAAAAAAAAGGCCTCTAACACTAGCTTTCTCTATTTTTCTATTCTATTTACTTGTTTTCTTTTTGATGTATGTGTGTTGGTGTGAATGTTTGATATTATGTGAGACAGTGACATTTTGTTTTTAAAAATATGAATTCAATAGGGATTCACACTCAAAATCCAGGAAAATGTTAGTCATGGTGGATGCGATTAATAAGGTAAAGTTTTCTTGAATTTTGAGCATGAATCACTATTGAATCCTTGTTACAAATTAAAAAGATGTATGCACCAAAACAAGACAACATGTCTGTGTGAATTTAACGTCCATGTAGAATCTGCTGTATAAAAATGACATAATAAAGCTAAAAAAAACAAAAAACAATTCTTCACTTGATTCTGGCATTTGATACATGACATTAACATTCAAAAGTTTAGGATTTCTATGAATTCTTTTTTTTTTTTTTAAAGAAATGTATATTTTTGCTCTTCAAGAATGCATCAATTTAATAAAAATGACAGTAAAGACATTTATAATGTAAAAAAAAATTATATTTCAAA
Source organism: Sinocyclocheilus grahami (assembly GCF_001515645.1). Classification (NCBI taxonomy): domain Eukaryota; kingdom Metazoa; phylum Chordata; class Actinopteri; order Cypriniformes; family Cyprinidae; genus Sinocyclocheilus; species Sinocyclocheilus grahami. The sequence continues at coordinate 31,299 of NW_015507263.1, forward strand.
TAAATGCTGTTCTTCTGAACTTTCCATTCATCAAGGAATCCTGTCGCTGTATAATGGTTTCCACACTTCATTAAGCAGTACAACCATTTTCAACTCTGATAATAATCAGAAATGTTTCTTGTGCAGACAATCAGCATATTAGAATGATCTCTGAAGATCATGAGACACTGAAGAGGAGAAGTTGAGATCTGACATCACAGGGGGGAAAAACCTTCATTTTAAATTGTAAAATTATTCCACAATATTAATGTTTTATAATAATAGTGTCGAGCATCGCCGCAGCGTCCTGTCGTGTAAAGACACCGAGTGAAACAAATACTGGATATTTTGGTTCCACTCACTCAACACCGCTTCATGTTCAGGTAATATGTGCCGCGATAAAACCCACAAAGAAGAAACACTTCTGCATGTCTCTATATATACACAAAATCTCTTCAAAATATGCAGCTATATGTATCAATGAATACGAATGTTTAATTAAAACGAGCTTTCGCTTAATTATTCCTCACTGTTGTCATACAAACGTGGAGAAACAGCTATCACAACGCCACTGATAGCAAAAACATTGCATGGTACCATATGTTTCTAAACTATTTGTTAAAATGTACAGCGGTGTGTATAAGTGTGTATAAGCAGCAGTGATCTGAAGCCGGACTCTGTGCTAACAGCACACATTAGGGGAAACCCTTTTGGGTCGGAATATGAACCATTCATTTGTATTGACTGATTTGAACAAGTGAATCAGAGCTCATTCAAACCTTCATTGTAGACATCTTTAAAATGTAGTTTCAAAACCGCAATTTGCAGTTCTACCTATGAACACAGGGGGGCAGCAGGGATAATATGTTGTAAGTAATTTTACAGAAATTCATTGGTTCACTGGATTGGTTCAACTGGTTGAGGATGTTTTGCATTGACTCATAATAGTCTGTACACATGACTATAGGAGAGAGTGGGCTAAATTGCCGCACTATATGTATGTATGTATGTATGTATGTATGTGTGTGTGTACTGGTTTATATATCCTGGTGGGGACTTAAACCTGAATACACACAGACTCATGGGGACTCGTGTCACAGTGGGGACCTACATTTTCCTGTAAGGGGTAGGTTTAGGGGTTGGGTTGGTGTAGGGCAATAGAATACACGGTCTGTACCGTAGAAAAACCATTACGCCTATGGAGAGTCCCCACAAGGATAGCTGACCAGACGTGTGTGTGTGTGTATGTGTGCATGTTTATGTGGTTTATGAGGACACAAATATGTATAATAACATGGGTATGACATAGGTATTACAACGAGAAGG